>NC_055964.1:37505382-37507882 GCF_018492685.1 Alosa sapidissima | reverse complement strand
GTTGTATGTGTGTTGCCTCCTTGTCCAAAATACTCCTATACACAATTCTTATGCTGTGTGTGTGTGTGTGTGTGTGTGTGTGTGTGTGTGTCTCCCCCTGCAGGCCACAGTCTTCATTTACACTGACCTGATGCTGTTGACTCGTGAGGACGAGCCTGGCCGATGTAACGTGCTCCAAAGCCCCCTCTACCTGCATCAGATGAAACTGCAGGACGGTCAGTACATGCACTCTCACTGTCACACACACACACACACACACAGAGCCCAAGTGTATGGGGGGGGGTGACTGAGACTGAGAACAGCTATTTATTTGGAGACGGGTAGTGTTTCTCTGAAGTTTGTATGAAGGTCTATAGTGTTTCTGAAGTTTGTATGGAGGTCTATAGTGTTTCTGAAGTTTGTATGGAGGTCTATAGTGTTTCTGAAGTTTGTATGGAGGTCTATAGTGTTTTTGAAGTTTGTATTGAGGTTGATAATGTTTATGAAGTTTGTATGGAGGTCTATAGTGTTTCTGAAGTTTGTATGGAGGTTGTATGGAGGTCTATAATGTTTATGAAGTTTATATGGAGGTCTGTAGTGTTTATGAAGTTTGTATTGAGGTTGATAGTGTTTATGAAGTTTGTATGGAGGTCTATAGTGTTTATGACGTTTGTATGGAGGTCTATAGTGTTAATGAAGTTTGTATGGAGATCTATAGTGTTAATGAAGTTTGTAGTGCAATAGACATATAGAGTGTCTGCATCACCATAGAGATAGAGAGAGTCTGTCTTTAAATGATATTGCACAATCCTCATGACGTGAGCTCATTTAGAGTTTCTAAAGATCCTGGCAGGCTCAGGCACAAATGATTTCACAGACCTGTTCATTTTGAAGTTTGTATGAAGTTTGTATGGAGGTCTATAATGTTTATGAGGTTTATATGGAGGTGTATAGTGTTTATGAAGTTTGTATTGAGGTTGATAGTGTTTATGAAGTTTGTATGGAAGTCTATAGTGTTTATGAAGTTTGTATGGAGGTCTATAGTGTTTATGAAGTTTGTAGTGCAATAGACATATAGAGTGTCTGCATCACCATAGAGATAGAGAGAGTCTGTCTGATGGTTTAAATGGTATTGCACAATCCTCATGACGTGAGCTTATTTAGAGTTTCTAAAGATCCTGGCAGGCTCAGGCACAAATAATTTCACAGACCTGTTCATTTTGCATCGTGGGGCTCTTTAATGTCGGCCAGCAGGTAGCAATTCCTGTTCTGAGCGCCTAGCGCTTGGCTTGGCCGCTAGCTCTCTGAGTGTGTGAGTTGGGTTCAGTTGCCTCTGTCCTACCTGCTTGGTGGAGCGTGGGGCAGCGTTAGCGTTAGCGTGGGGCAACGTTAGCGTTAGCGTGGGGCAGCGTTAGCGTGGGGCAGCGTTAGCGTTAGCGCATCTGACTATTCATTTTTCAAACTAGCTAACGCACGTCTGGTGAGGGGGAACTAACGGCTTCTGCACCCAGAAGGGGCCCGGATCTGAGCCGGGTGAGTGCCAGAAGTGGCCCAGATCTGAGCAGGGTGAACGCCAGAAGGGGCCCGGATCTGAGCAGGGTGAGCGCGCAGTGTTGCTCCGGTGTGCGTGCTGACGGGGTGAAGGAGTTTGTCTCCTGCCGTGCATCTTAACGAGACGAGACGAGGCGTGAGACGATGGAGGTGCTGACGCTGCCGCTGACGTTCCCATCCAACCGCGACGAGGAAAACATCCCCAAACGAGCCAAGCAGCGACCTAATGAGGGCTAATGCTCATCCACACACACGAGAGAGGGAGGGAGAGAGAGGGAGAGAGAGATTCAAGTTGTGTGAAGACGTAGTTTGTTCAGTGCAGATCAGCTCAACCTGTAATGCGCATGATGGAATTCACTTATTCAACTTACAAAATAGTAAATGTGTGATCTCTTCATCACTGTAAATGTGTGATCTCTTCATCGCTGTAAATGTGTGATCTCTTCATCGCTGTAAATGTGTGATCTCTTTTCATCGCTGTAAATGTGTGATCTCTTCATCACTGTAAATGTGTGATCTCTTTTCAGTCCAATTTAGCTTTCAGTCCAAAACCATAACATTATGTCCTTTTCCCAGATGCACACTAACTAAACTAAACTGTACTGGGACTTTCCCACTTACTAAGCTAAACTAAACTGTACTGGGAGTTTCCCACTAACTAAGCTAAACTAAACTGTACTGGGACTATCCCTGGCACTGGTCAAATAACACGTCTGTCCCTTCTCTGTTTTCTGTGTAGTTCCTGCTGACAAGATGCGTCTCTACATCACACACAGGACTGAGGTGAGTAATGATACACACACACACACACACACACACACACACATACACACACACCCTGCCATCCTCTTCAGGCAGATTCTCACCACACACACCATTACTCATGGCCTCCAGTGTGTGTGTGTCCGAGTTTAATTAACAGTTTAATTATCTCTGTGTTAACACACATACGGTCTTCTGTGTAATTGTC
>NC_055964.1:37480557-37504882 GCF_018492685.1 Alosa sapidissima | reverse complement strand
GCGGCCTCTGCATGTACACACCACTGTATCTGCACAATCAAGAATGCCAATAGAACTGGTCACTGTGCATTATTTGTGTCCTTTTGATGTTCTATTAATATGATGTAATGCTAATGCTCCTGGTAGTGCTTTCACCTGAAGTTTTGTATAAAATTTGTGTATACATGTGTCTGTGTGTGTGTGTGCACGTGTGTGTGTCTGTCTGTGTGCACATGTGTTTGTGTGTGTGTGTGAGTGTGTGTGTGTGTGTCTGTGTGCACATGTGTGTGTGTGTGTGTGTGTGTGTGTCTGTGTGCACATGTGTGTGTGTGTGTGTGTCTGTGTGCACATGTGTGTGTGTGTGTGTGTGTGTATGTGTGTCTGTGTGCACATGTGTGTGTGTGTGTGTGCACATGTGTGTGTGTGTGTGTGTGTGTGTGTGTGTGTGTGTGTGTGTGTGTGTGTGCACATGTGTGTGTGTGTGTGTGTGTGTGTGTTTCAGCCCCAGCCTGTTGAGAGGAGTGTTGCGGGTCTCCTGCCGTTTGCCCCCGTGCCCCCCCCCCGCTGACGCCTCCTGCCCTCCGTGTTTGCCCTCTTGCCCCTCGGCCTCCCCGGGGATGGACCGCGCCCGCGCCGAGCGCTTCCTCTTCCCCAAGACGCGATGCCCCCTAGTGGAGAGCGACCTCTGCCAACCCCCCCTGCCCCCCCTGCCCTCCCTGTCTCTGACCCCCCCCGCAGAGGGTGGAGCGGCCCCCGGGAGGCGCTGACGCGCTGCTGTGGGAGGAGGAGGCAGGAGGAGACGGAGCAGGAGGCGCCGGTGGGGGAGCGGCAGGAGGAGGCGCAGCAGCAGCAGCAGCAGCAGGAGGAGGCGCAGCAGCAGAGGGAGCAGGGCGAGGGAGAGAGCGCCTCGGAGACAGTGAGCGTGTGTGTGCGCCCCACCTCCTCCTCCTCCTCCTCCTCCTCACCCCTCACGGCGCCCAAGCTGTGCCTGGCGCACTCCTGCAGCGGTCAGCCCCTAACGTCCCCCTCCACCGACGAGGACGAAGACGAGGAGGAGGAGGAGGAGGAGGAGGACGACAGCGATGACGGCTACCTGACGAAGCGGTGCAGCGTGGCCGAGGCGTCTCCCGTGGCAACGCGGGGAGGTCATGAGGAGCTGATGACCGCTGCACACACGCTGCACCGGCGCACACACAGCGAGGGCAGTCTGCTGCTGGAGCCGCGGTCACCTCGCTTCATCTCAAAGCCCGCCTTCATCTCAGACCCCGCCTTCATCTCAGACCACGCCCAGCGCTGCAGTGACCCTGCCCATCAGCCGTCCTGGGCCCCGCCCTCTCCGAACACACTCAGGAAGCAGCTGACCTGCGGCCAGGGCTCCGCACACATTTGCATGCTGCTGACCGGGAGACGGGTAAGAACCAGGAAACAGGGCTGGGAGATGGGCAGGGATGACCAGTAGGAGATGAGCAGTAAGAAGGGTAGGAGATGAGCAGTAGGAGATGACCAGTAAGGAGGGTAGGAGATGACCAGTAGGAGATGACCAGTAGGAGATGAGCAGTAAGGAGGGTAGGAGATGACCAGTAGGAGATGAGCAGTAAGGAGGGTAGGAGATGACCAGTAGGAGATGACCAGTAGGAGATGAGCAGTAGGAGATGACCAGTAACGAGGGTAGGAGATGACCAGTAGGAGATGATCAGTAGGAGATGAGCAGTAAGGAGGGTAGGAGATGACCAGTAGGAGATGACCAGTAGGAGATGAGCAGTAAGGAGGGTAGGAGATGACCAGTAGGAGATGACCAGTAGGAGATGAGCAGTAAGGAGGGTAGGAGATGACCAGTTGGAAGAATTAGTCTAGTAGGACTAGTGTTCCGTGGACATGTGATTAAGATGACATTTTGACCAGATGCTGCTTCTCTCTGGACAGGTGTGTACTGAGGTCACCTGCAGGTGTGATATGGGACGAGGAGGTCTCAAGAAGAAGTCCAAGAGCCTGTAAGTATTTCAGTGCAAATGCTTCTGTTGTGTTCAGATGAAACCGTGTGGGAACCTGGATCACCGTGCTGATAGAGACACAAGTTGGTATGAAATAGGGTTGGGATGGACAGTTCCCTTCGGCTGATTTTCTGTTGGGGGGTGTGTTTGTAGGGATGGACAGTTCCCTTTGGCTGATTTTCTGTTGGGGGGTGTGTTTGTAGGGATGGACAGTTGGGATGGACAGTTCCCTTTGGCTGATTTTCTGTTGGGGGGTGTGTTTGTAGGGATGGACAGTTGGGATGGACAGTTCCCTTTGACTGATTTTCTGTTGGGGGGTGTGTTTGTAGGGATGGACAGTTGGGATGGACAGTTCCCTTTGACTGATTTTCTGTTGGGGGGTGTGTTTGTAGGGATGGACAGTTGGGATGGACAGTTCCCTTTGGCTGATTTTCTGTTGGGGGGTGTGTTTGTAGGGATGGACAGTTGGGATGGACAGTTCCCTTCGGCTGATTTTCTGTTGGGGGGTGTGTTTGTAGGGCCAAGGACATGAAGAACCGGCTGACGTTTGTGCGGAAGAAGAAGAAGGACCACGAGAGACGCAGTCGTGCGAGGAAGATGGACAAGATGCTCAAGTCTGCCCGGTGAGCCTGGGAGAGTGGCCCTGCCCTCATTAGGAAGTCTTCTTAAAATGGATTCACTTTTTCTCATCAATATACACACAATACTCCAACACTCCACAAAAAACAGGTGTTTGAAGTGTTTTGTAAATTTAGAAAAAAAATAAAAGACTGAAATATTCAATTTACATAAGTATTCACACCCTTTGTTATGACACTTGCCACTGAGCCTGGTGCATCCTACATCTATCAATTGAGATGCTTCTACAACTTGATTGGAGTCCACCTGCGCCTAAATGAATTCACTGGACATCATCAGGAAAGGCACACATCTCTTTATATGTGGTCTCACAGTTGATGATGTATGGTGATGTGCTCACTGAAGCTTTGTGTTGACCCCCCCCTCTCCTCTCTCTCTCCCTCTCTCCCTCCCCCCCTCTCCCTCTCTCTCTCCCCCCCCTCTCTCTCTCTCCCTCTTCCCCCTCTCTCTCTCTCCCTCTCTCCCCCCCTCTCCCTCTCTCTCTCCCCCCCTCTCTCTCTCTCCCTCTTCCCCCTCTCTCTCTCTCCCTCTCTCCCCCCCTCTCCCCTCTCTCTCTCTCTCTCTCTCTCCCCCCCTCTCTCTCTCTCCCTCTTCCCCCTCTCTCTCTCTCCCTCTCTCCCCCCCTCTCCCTCTCTCTCTCCCCCCCTCTCTCTCTCTCCCTCTTCCCTCTCTCTCTCTCTCCCTCTCTCCCCCCCTCTCCCCTCTCTCTCTCTCTCCCTCTTCCCCCTCTCTCTCTCTCCCTCTCTCCCCCCCTCTCCCTCTCTCTCTCCCCCCCTCTCTCTCTCTCCCTCTTCCCCCTCTCTCTCTCTCCCTCTCTCCCTCTCTCTCTCCCCCCCTCTCTCTCTCCCCCCCTCTCTCTCTCCCTCCCTCTCCCCTCTCTCTCTCTCTCCCTCTCTCCCCCCCTCTCCCCTCTCTCTCTCTCCCTCTTCCCCCTCCCTCTTCCCCCTCTCTCTCTCTCCCTCTCTCCCCCCCTCTCTTCTCTCTCTCTCTCTCCCTCTCTCTTCAGGCCACCTGCAGAAGAAGCCCTCCAATGGGGCGAGTCCTTCGACCAGCTGCTGGCTCACAAATGTAAGGCTCTTTAAAATTGCAATATCTACCATTCACTGACAAACTAATGGTCAAACTCACAAGCCACTTGGAAGGCCTTGTAGAATTTTATTCTTAGAAATAAAGTAAAAGGCTACCCATAAAAGAACATAAAATAACCAGACACGCCTTCATGAACAATAACAAATTAGCATAGATAGATAGGTAGATAGATAGATAGATAGATACTTCATTGATCCCCAAGGGGAAATTCACGAAAGATAACATCGAGTTAAAAAGGATATATTTTTTTCTAACGTGCGTTTCCTGACGTGTTTCGTTTAAATCAGCGTACAAAAGTTTCGGTTTGGTTTGGGATTTAATTTACTTTTGGACTGTTTGATTATATTGCTAAATGTTAGGACTGATGGGCACTGAAATCTGGGAGGTATTTGATGGTTCACTATTAAGTTTCATGTAGTTTAAAGAGTTTCGGGATTTCCACCCACTGTTTATTGTGAGACAAGGCAGCCGCTTTCATTCATTCATTGAACTTGCGCTGTGCTTTCATAGAAACCTTATTGCGTAGCCTAAATTGAGTTATGTTTTAAATTATGATTTGTAGGCTGGAATGCCTCGCAGCAACAATTGTATAAATGTAGTACACTAGCTCAGCCTCTGGCAAGCTCAGAAGGGGGTGGCAAGCAACTAGTAGCTTGAGAGCGATGTGTTGGAGACCCAGTGTAGGACAATGAACATGGAATAGAATCCCGTCCATAATTTCAGGATTTACAGTATGTGTGTGTGTGTGTGTGTGTGTGTGTGTGTGTGTGTGTGTGTGTGTAAATATGTATGTATTTATATGTCTGCTTATTGTTTGTTTATTTGTCTGTGGGGGCAGATGGAGTTGCGGTGTTCCGTGCCTTCCTACAGACGGAGTTCAGTGAAGAGAACCTGGACTTCTGGCTCTGCTGTGAGGACTTCAAGCAGATCAAGTCTCAGTCCAAGCTGGTCTCCCACGCCAACAAGATCTTCGCTGAGCACATCTCCATACAGGCCTGCAAGGAGGTGAGTGGGTCAGACCGCCCAGAACTGCCCAGAGAAGTAAGGGGATCTACTACAAAGTCAGATATGGAGTGATATGTTGAGCAGAAAGCCTCACGTGTGTTCAAATGTGACAAACAGAGGTGCTTATATCTGGCAGACTTTTTTTCTTTCTGTGTAGAAATTGTATATTTGCAAGCAACAAGGCAATATCCCCACACGTTTGCAACAAGGCAATATCCCCACACGTTTGCAACAAGGCAATATCCCCACACGTTTGCAACAAGGCAATAACCCCACACGTTTGCAACAAGGCAATATCCCCACACGTTTGCAACAAGGCAATATCCCCACACGTTTGCAACAAGGCAATATCCCCACACGTTTGCAACAAGGCAATATCCCCACACGTTTGCAACAAGGCAATACCCCCACACGTTTGCAACAAGGCAATAACCCCAGAAGTGTAGTGTTCTCCGTAGTGTAGTGTTCTCCGTAGTGTAGTGTTCTCCGTAGTGTTCTCCGTAGTGTAGTGTTCTCTGTAGTGTTCTCCGTAGTGTAGTGTTCTCCGTAGTGTTCCTACAGGTTCCAGAGAACAGGATTATACTATTTGTGGCACTTGATTTATACAAATGCATCCTCAAAAATGAAGGAGATGGTATTAAATTATCCCCCACCCCCTCTGTTTGTATGTGTGTGTGTGTGTGTGTTGTGTGTATGTGTGTGTGTGTGATCTCTCCCCTGCAGGTGAATCTGGACTCGTTCACACGGGAGCAGACGCGGGAGAACTTGGAGAATGTGACGGTGTCCTGCTTTGACCTGGCGCAGTTGCGCATCTACGGCCTGATGGAGCGCGACTCCTATCCTCGCTTCCTCCGCTCTGACCTCTACATGGAGCTGACCAATCAGATGAGACCGAGCTCCATGCCCGACCTATCCTGAGCCTGTCCTCGCATTGACCCCAAGCATCACGGTGCCACCTTCACTACGCTCCACAACATCTGGACGGGACTGCAGGGGTGTGTGTGTGTGTGTGTGTGTGTGTGTGTGTGTGTGTGTGTAGCAGCAGGCCAGGCTGTTGACGTGGGAATCCTGAGTTGCAGGCAAACATGAGCAAGTGCTGCTGCTGCTGCTGCTGCCAATCTGTTTTTAGTCCACAGTGCCCCCCTGTGGCCCGGAGTACTGATCAGGGAGAGACTCAGGCAGCAGGCTAACAGGAGGAGCCCGGAGGTGACAGGAGCCAGCGGAGGGAGAGGAAGGAGGAGTGGAGGAGGAGTGGCTGTTGGGATGGCGTCTGTCAGAGTGACGCAGAGAGAGTCAAGGTCATGTCGAGTCAAGGTTATGTCGAATCAGTGAGGGGGCAGGTGAGGTACTGTTTTTGGGAAGTCTGTCCGATGTTTTGGCAAATGGAGTTTATTTTTGGTACAATGAATTACCCAGAATTCCCAGCGACCCCCATCATCACCGTCCAGTCTGACTGAAGGGGTTGGTGACATCTGTGTCCTCTCTGCGAGGCTCCGACTAAGGTTCTGACTAAGGTTCTGACTAAGGTTCTTTGGGTTCAAGCCTACGTGCAGCTGACCCTCTGATCATGCGCAGATGAAATGAGTTATCTGCACTGGATTGGATGGGAAGTTAGTTCTCTTTACATAGTCATGGTTCTTTACGTATATCACACAGAAAAGCTGGTTATTTCTTGCACACACTAAAAGTGGAGGGCAGAAATGTTTTTATTTGTTTTCTTTTTAATATATTTTAACTTTTTTGTATTTCGATATTATATTTTAATATTTTCACCCAAATCTCGCCCTGTCCTGGTTCTGTTGTATCTTTGCTGGATCTTAGTGTTGGCTGTCCACTGGCTCTGATCCGCCTCAAAAACACACAGGGTCATCTTCAGCATCATCCTCATCCTCATCCTCAGCTTCATCGTCATATCAAGTGCAATACAGACGTTGTTATTCACGAACATGTACAGAGAGGGTTTAGAGAAGCATATGGCACATGGGCGCTACTAATGACTAATGTAAACAGTCTCCCCAGAGGGAGCAGGACACACTACAGGATCTATAGGGGCAGCACTAACTGACCCATTTCTAATGTAAATATATAGTGGGAACACACATGCATAGACTAACAGCTGTTTTGAGTCTAGCTGCATCAGGTTTGTGTAGGATGGAGGATTTGACCCAGCCAATGGGTTGTGTATCTGACCCAGCCAATGGGTTGTGCTCCAGGACAAGCACAATATAGACCCTTTCAACTAGATAAACAGACGTGCGTTCCTATAAAAAACAACATTAAGCTAATGGTAACTTGAGAAAAAAAATAATAATATGTTTTTAAAGTCAACATTGTATAGGGCAATACGTTTAAGTCCAATTTATTTTCATTTCAAAGTGTCTGCGCTGGTTTTGAGCGTTTCCACCTGAAACCCTCTGAAAAGGTTGAAAGGGTCTATAGTGGCGGTGTTGTTTGGGCCTGTTCACGGTTGTTTTTAGAATGCGTATTGGTGATCCAGTCAAAAGTGGTTAGCCGAGATGTTGCTGACTGCTTGTGTTTAGATCCCACTTTTGCCAACGTCACATTCATTAGAACTCCCATTGTCCAAGACGCATCAGAACGTTAGCGTTTACAATACAAAAGATATGTGGTCAAAGGCATCAGAATGTTAGCGTTTACACTATAAAACATATGTTGTCAAAGGCATCAGAACGTTAGCGTTTACACTATAAAACATATGTTGTCAAAGGCATCAGAACGTTAGCGTTTACACTATAAAACATATGTTGTCAAAGGCATCAGAACGTTAGCGTTTACACTATAAAACATATGTTGTCAAAGGCATCAGAACGTTAGCGTTTACAATACAAAAGATATGTGGTCAAAGGCATCAGAACGTTAGCGTTTACAATACAAAAGATATGTGGTCAAAGGCATCAGAACGTTAGCGTTTACAATACAAAAGATATGTGGTCAAAGGCATCACAGGCCACCACGGCAAGAGGTTTGAGTGATCAGATCACAATGAGACTTGGTGAATGTTTACACCAAGTTTACACCAGTGTTTCCCAAACTTTTTTTCTGGGGACCCACTTTTTAAAAATGACAGACTATTGCGACCAAACTCATGACTGTGGTAGTTAACAAACTAGATCCTAATAGAAAGCTGTTAGCTTTCCTAAGCTATATAAGGTATAAGCTAGGGGTATTACACAACATAAATTGTCACTAGGCTATGCTGCGACCCAAATAAAATCTCCTACGACCCACCTGTGGGTCGCGACCCAGTCTTTGGGAACCAATGCTTTACACCACTTGTGATTGGATCACTTACAGTTTTTCTCAGTCCCTTTGGTACATTTCTCAGATCAGAATTGAAATTCTCAAAACAACCTGTTCAATCTTCTTTGGTACATCCATGCAAATGATTATGTACAATTCCTTACTGTTTCCTACATTATCAATTGCTTATGTCATGTTGATAAAAATGTATTATAATGGGTCTCTGTTGAATAGTCTCACCCCCCACAACATTTAGGCATTAGTTCATAGCATAAGTCTTTACATGCAAAATGGTGGAACAAGTTGTAATAACATAACGTCAGGAGGTGCAGGAAGACTGCACAGGAACATCAGGAGGTGCAGGAAGTCGTCATAACGTCAGGAGGTGCAGCAAGACTGCACAGGAACGTCAGGAGGTGCAGGAAGTTGTCATAACGTCAGGAGGTGCAGGAAGACTGCACTGTAATTCCTACAGCACTGCATGTACAGTTTTCCTAAGGAGATTGTCCCATGTTCACATTTCTACTTTTTTTTTTCGTTTTGTTTTCTTTGTGCTATGCAGTGCTATCTTTTGCTGTTTGTACTGTAATTTGTTGACAGACCACATCATTGCGATACAGAAAAGAAAAGCAGAAATGTGAATCCAGTCTGTCCGCTCTTTTGCAATCACTCCCACATACACTAAGCTGTGACCTACAGTTTACAAAACTTTAGCCATAGTTTCCATCAGAACATCCCTCCAGAGTACCCTGCTATATTGACAACACGGCTAAGCGAGTTGACTGTCTTATCTGTACACAATGGCACAAGGACTTGTCATTCTGATGGCACTGACATGTTCATTGACACAGATATTTACTTTTGAGAGATGAACTAAGGATTTTGAGCGAGATACTGGCTTTTGCAGGTAATCCATGGTGTTTTGCTCTTTGTACAAATTGTTTTGAGAAATGCACTTACTGTTTTGCCAATGCTGAGGATGATTTGAGAAATGTACCAAAGCAACTGAGAAAAACTGTAATGCGCATATTAAAAACAAATGTGAAGTCTTTATGTTTCTGGTTTATGGGTGTGGCCTGCAGTCACTGTCTGATTGCCAGTATGTTGGTAAGCGTGATGTTAAGTGTGTGTGTATTTAGGGGATTCAGCCAAGAGCATCCACATACAGTTAAACCTCAAATTATTCATAAGCATGCTAAATTCTGATGATTGGTAGTGCATTTCTATTGGGCCATACCAAATTCTGATGATTGGTAGTGCATTTCTATTAAGCCATACCAAATTCTGATGATTGGTAGTGCATTTCTATTGGGCCAGTAGGTTTCTTCTCTCTGGAAATGGCGTAAAAGGCATCAGACAATCTCTGATTGCCTTGGTCAAATAAGAAATAGTACTCAATTAAATGTCGACATGGTTGTGGAATAAGAAATGTAACATTGGCATGGTTGTGAATAATTCTGGGTCTATCTGTGCAAGAGGGTGCAAGTCAGACCACATGGCTATAGAACTGATTAGTGTTTGATAAGCTTGTGTTTTATTTCAATTGGTTTCTTTGTAAAACTCATTATTTGACGTAGTCTTGTTTTTAAACCTTGTGTATTTATTTCTTTGGCTTTCAATGTACCTGATCAGTGCATTTAATATATTCCAATAATATATAATTCTGTATCTACCAGAGTATTAATCTGCACCTTTTAATAAAGCTATCTGCTTATTTTACCGTGACTTTGTGCTGGTTTATTTCATGTGCTACTACATGGCTTATCTTGAAGGACCTGTTGTGGCACTTCTTAGTTTCAGCCACTAGAGGGCTCCCTCTGTTAGCGTGTGCTGTCAGTAAAGGGTGTCAGCTCCCATTCCAGCAGTCTCGCATGGCAAGTGACCTGTGGTGGCACAGCTCGCCCTGCTGTGGCACAGATTGGGTGCTTAGATGCTAGATATGCCAAGTGGCAGAATGTTTATAGAGAATTGTGTATGGTGCATATGGCCCTCTCTCTCCTAATCTCTCCTAATGTAAATACCGGCCCTCTCTCTCCTAATGCAAATTGTGTATGGTGCATATGGCCCTCTCTCTCCTAATGTAAATTGTGTAGGGTGCATATGGCCCTCTCTCTCCTAATGTAAATTGTGTAGGGTGCATATGGCCCTCTCTCTCCTAAAGTAAATACTGGCCCTCTCTCTCCTAATGTAAATTGTGTAGGGTGCATATGGCCCTCTCTCTCCTAATATAAATTGTGTAGGGTGCATATGGCCCTCTCTCTCCTAATGGAAATACCGGCAGCATCCTCAAGAAAACCTTGTGAGAGGCTATAGGGAATCTGCCATCTCTGTGCCATGCTGCTGAGTGCTGCTCTATAGGGAATCTGCCATCTCTGTGCCATGCTGCTGAGTGCTGCTCTATAGGAGATGTGTAGGTGCCTGCTCTGTGCCATGCTGCTGAGTGCTGCTCTATAGGAGATTTGTAGGTGCCAGCGCTGTACCAGAGGTGCCGGGCTGCCGATGGAGGAGTGGTGGTTGTGCTTGGGCATGCACAAGCCCCATGTTGTGAACCAAGCAGCTTTTGGAGTTCCCCTGTCTGGATCCTCATATTCAGACTGTTTATAAACAAATAGTGCCAATGTGGATATTTGGACACACACACACACACACACAGATAGCACACATAGACACACACACACACATAGACACACACACACATAGATAGCACACATAGACACACAATCACAGATAGCACACACACACACAGTGCACCATTACTTATCACTAATCATTGACAGAGACATTGACATTCTGTAGAAAATATTACAGATTCACGCCCCCCAGGTATTGATTCGAATGGCATTATACATGTGGATGAGTCTGAGAATGTTTTCTGCAGGGTAACATACAATACTACTACCATAGATCAAGCTGTGTCATGCAATAGCATGATTTATGCTTATAGTTCTATTCCAACGTTGATTTCTACCCAACGTATAGTAAAAAGAAAAGACAAATTTAAAACTAGAAACCTAACAAATATTCTTTCCATACCTCAGCATATTCCTCAAAAGCCAGAGGCATTTTCAGCTAACATGGGGTTACTAAATATAGGTGCACTTACTACCAAAACCTTTGCAATCAATGATTTTATTAGTGAAAAAAATTTGGATTTTCTGTTTCTTGTTGAAACCTGGCTGACTTCAGACAGCGAAGCTGTTCTTGTTGAGACTTGTCCCCCAAATTATAATTTCTTCCACTCAATTAGACAAGGCAAACGAGGTGGTGGAATTGCCTCCATTCTCTCAAACAAATATAGTTGCACACGAGTCAACTTTGGCGAATTCGCTTCCTTTGAGTATATTGCCCTCACTCTGAAGGCTGACCCAGCTGTACTTCTATTAACCTTATACCGCCCTCCTAAACTATGGACTGGCTTTCTCGACCAGTTTTCTGAACTTATGTCGCTCATCATCACTAGCTATGATCGGATAATTGTAAATGGCGACTTCAATATTCATGTCAATAAGACAACTGATGCTAAAGCCAGTAAGTTCCTTAATGTGTTGGACAGTTTAGAGCTAAAGCAGCATGTTACAGGACCCACCCACAACCTTGGCAACACCCTCGATCTAGTCATTTACAGAGGGATAGAAGTCACAGACTTATCAGTAAATGATATAAATATGTCTGATCATCATTGTGTATCTTTTAATATTGTACTACATACTCCAAAAATTCATCCCGAAATTGCAATCAAATCGCGACTCTTGGACATTAGAGCAGAACAGCAGTTCATAGCTCTTATAGACTCCATAAATTTAGATATTTTACATCATCCCATTGATCAAATGGTAGAGGCTCTCAATCGTGAATTAGGCGCTCTGCTTGACAGAGTGGCACCCTTAAAGACTAAAAAAAGGCCCTGTAGCAAACTGACACCTTGGATGAACGAAAATATCCATGATCTAAAAAGATCATGTAGGAAAGCTGAGAGAACATGGAGAAAAACTAAGTTACAGGTTCACCGTGCCATTCTAAAAGAAAAAAATGCAAATTATAATAGAGCTATTCGGAATGAGAGGAGGAACCACTTCTCTAAGGTAATTGCTGAAAACAGTGGAAACTCTAGGGTGTTGTTCTCTACCATTGATAGGCTATTGCATCAAACACCTTTTGATACACTCAGTCAGGCATCCTCTCTAAGATGCGAAGAATTTGCAGACTTCTTCAAAAACAAAGTCATTTCTATAAGGGAGGCTATTGGTAACACAAGTAATATGTTTGATAGTACACCCAAAAACAGCCCCCCAAAATTAAGGTCCTTTAGCACTATTACTCAATCTGAGCTTGGTAAAATTATAACTCAAACCGGCTCCTCAACATGTGTTTTAGATCCAATCCCTACTACATTCCTCAAAAAAGTATATGATGGCTTAGCTCCCTTTTTTCTCAAGGTAATAAATACCTCATTAGAAACAGGTATATTTCCAACTGATTTTAAAACCGCTGTTGTGAAACCTTTACTTAAAAAGTCAAATCTTGACCATACCAATCTGAGCAACTACAGGCCTATATCAAATCTATCGTTTTTGAGCAAAGTACTTGAAAAAGTTGTTTGTAATCAGTTAAATACCTTCCTCAATGAAAACACTATCCTTGAAAAATTCCAATCAGGTTTTAGATCAAATCACAGCACAGAAACGGCTCTAGTAAAAATAGTCAATGATCTCAGACTAGCTACCGACTCAAACAAAGTCTCAATCCTTATTCTTCTGGATTTGAGTGCGGCATTTGACACCATTGATCATAGCATCCTAATTCACCGCCTTGCGAAGTGGGTGGGTCTCTCTGATAATGCTCTAAACTGGTTTCAAACCTACATTACTGGCAGAGATTTTTATATCAGTCTAGGAGATCATGTATCTGAAAAACATGACTTGCCTTTTGGTGTGGCCCAGGGGAGCTGCCTTGGTCCCCTGCTATTTTCTCTATATATGCTTCCATTGGGAAACGTCATAAGTCAGCATAATGTAAACTTCCACAGCTACGCAGATGATACCCAATTGTATCTTTCTGTGGAGCCAACTAACCCAGATGGCCTTTGCTCCCTCACTGCATGCCTAACCTCCATTAATCAGTGGATGAGCAAAAACTTTTTGAAACTAAATGATGACAAAACAGAGGTACTTCTGGTTGGACCAAAACTAAAGCGAGATATTATTCTTAGTAATCTGGGGAATTTGGCACACCAGGTCAAACCAAAAGTAACAAGCCTCGGTGTCATCTTAGATGCAGAGTTAAGTTTTAAGCCCCATATCAGTAAAGTTACTCAGACAGCCTATTTCCACTTGAGAAACATTGCCAAAGTGCGGCCCTTTTTAACTCAACAAGATGCAGAAAAACTAATTCACGCCTTTATCACTAGCAGGTTAGACTACTGCAATGCACTTTTCACTGGTCTTCTCAAAAAACATCTAAAGAAACTGGCACTCATACAGAACTCTGCGGCTAGACTTTTAACTAAGACTAAGAAGAGAGAACACATCACCCCTGTGTTGGCTGAACTGCACTGGCTCCCTATTTCCTATAGAATTGATTTTAAGGTTATGTTAATTACTTACAAAGCTCTGAATGGCATAGCACCTTCATATATCTCTGAGCTTTTAATATCTTATCAACCACAAAGGAAACTTAGATCATCCAATTCTAATCTTTTAATCGTACCCAAAGTGCTCCACAAACAAAGTGGAGAAGCTGCGTTTATCCATTATGCCCCCAAACTATGGAACACCCTGCCTCTGTACATCAAGCAGGCGAGTTCAGTAAATATTTTTAAAAAAGATCTGAAAACATACCTGTACAGGAAAGCTTTTAGTTAACTCATCTTATCCTGTAGACTACATTTTCAGATTATTCTACATCTGCTACTATTGGAGGGCGCAGCCAGCCAGAAGCAGATGGGCTCCCCCTATTAAGTCAGGTTCTGCTCAAGGTTTCTTCCTGGAATATGGGAGTTTTTCCTTGCCACAGTTGCCATATGGCGTGCTTGTGGGGGGTAAGAGGGTTAAGGCTGCCAGTCTTAAGACGTAATTTTCTATATTTTTGATATGTTGCTGAGTATATCATAAACAGCAAAGAAAAGTGATTGATAATGACTGACTGACTATTATTGTGTTACATGCTTCAAATGTAAAGCACTTTGAGCTGCATTCTGTGTATGAAAGGTGCTATACAAATAAAGCTTTATTATTATTATTATTATTATTATTATTATAATCATTACACAGTCTTGAGTGCTTTGTGAATGCTTACTGTGTGATTGTCATCATGTTTGATATGACAGTAGGTTCATGCCAGGACATGTCTTTCTTTTGTGACGTATGCAGCCCTTGGCACCCTGAAGTGCTCGGAGTCCTTTCACTGTCTGTCTGTCACCTGGTTACATACACAACTCCTGGAACATTTTGGGAACATTGACACCAAGTTGTGAGAAGGCCCACAGCAGCGCACCCAAGCCATAATATTTATGATCCTGTGAGCTCTGGCAGGCTTTCCCCAGTGTTGTGCAAGCGCTGGGCTTTGTTTTGCTCTTCCCTACGCACTCGAGAGCAGAGGTCCGCACCACACCACACCGCAGGGGAGATTACCATCTTAACATTTCTCCGGAAATTCTGCGAATCCTCCAGTGACTCAGGGTTACTCCCAATCACTTCGCTGACGGGACAGATCACTAACAGCATTTCATTACCGTGAGCTAATAATAGACAGGATGGATTCACACACACACACACACTTCTACAGTACATGCAGGCATTTGTTAGCCTTTATCAAGTAGCAATTTTATCCTTGAAGTAAAAATGGCTTTTGTGAAAGATTCCGAGAGTAGAGTGTGAGCAGCATGTCTGGGGTAGCAAACAGAGAGGGAAAGAGAGTGTGAAAGAGAGAGAGAGAGTGTGAAAGAGAGAGAGAGAGTGTGAAAGAGAGAGGGAGAGAGTGTAAGGGAGAGAGTGTAAAAGAGAGAGGGAGAGAGAGTGTGAAAGAGAGAGGGAGAGAGTGTGAAAGAGGGAAAGAGAGAGTGTGAAAGATAGGGAGAGAGTGTGAAAGAGAGAGGGAGAGAGTGTGAAAGAGGGAAAGAGAGAGGGAGAGAGTGTGAAAGAGAGAGGGAGAGTGTGAAAGAGGGAAAGCGAGAGGGAGAGAGTGTGAAAGAGAGAGGGAGAGAGTGTGAAAGAGAGAGGGAGAGAGTGTGAAAGAGAGAGGGAGAGTGTGAAAGAGGGAAAGAGAGAGGAAGAGATTGTGAAAGAGGAAGAGAGGGAGAGGGAGAGAGTGTGAAAGAGAAAGAGAGGGAGAGGGAAAGACAGAAAAAGAGAGTGAGGGAAAAGAGCGTGAAAGAGAGGGAGAGAGAGAGAGAGAGAAGGAGTGTGAAAGAGAGGGAGAGGGATCCTCAGGTTTCTGCACTGGGTCCTCTCTCTTCACGTTACGGCTGTATGTGTTGTTGTTGGGGAGAAGAGAGAGTGTTGGGTTGTATTTCACTGGTGTGCTGGGTTATATTGCGTTGGTGTATTGCGCTGGTGTGCTGGGTTGTATTGCACTGGTGTGCTGGGTTGTATTGCGTTGGTGTATTGCACTGGTGGGCTGGGTTGTATTGCGCTGGTGTGCTTGGTCGTATTGCGCTGGTGTGCTGGGTTGTATTGCGCTGGTGTGCTGGGTTGTATTGCGCTGGTGTATTGCACTGGTGGGCTGGGTTGTATTGCGCTGGTGTGCTTGGTCGTATTGCGCTGGTGTGCTGGGTTGTATTGCGCTGGTGTGCTGGGTTGTATTGCACTGGTGTGCTGGGTTGTATTGCGTTAGTGTATTGCACTGGTGTGCTGGGTTGTATTGCGCTGGTGTGCTGGGTCGTATTGTGCTGGTGTGCTGGGTCGTATTGCACTGGTGTGCTGGGTCCTATTGCGCTGGTGTGCTGGGTTGTATTGCACTGGTGTGCTGGGTTGTATTGCGTTGGTGTATTGCACTGGTGGGCTGGGTTGTATTGCGCTGGTGTGCTGGGTTGTATTGCGCTGATGTGCTGGGTCGTATTGCGCTGGTGTGCTGGGTTGTATTGCGCTGGTGTGCTGGGTTGTTGACTGCTTTAGAACATCCTATTGAGAATACAGGACTGTTTTAGAACATCCACATCCTACTGAGAATACAGGACTGCTTTAGAACATCCACATCCTACTGAGAATACAGGACTGCTTTAGAACATCCTACTGAGAATACAGGACTGCTTTAGAACATCCACATCCTATTGAGAATACAGGATTGCTTTAGAACATCCTATTGAGAATACAGGACTGCCTTAGAACATCCACATCCTATTGAGAATACAGGACTGCTTTAGAACATCCTATTGAGAATACAGGACTGCTTTAGAACATCCACATCCTACTGAGAATACAGGACTGCTTTAGAACATCCTATTGAAAATACAGGACTGCTTTAGCTGTACTCATTGTGACCAGGGAGGGGCAGCATTTATGATGCACGTATTAAAAATGCGTATTTCAAATACAAAATACAATAAAGTAAGAAAGAAAATGGCTTTGTATTTTGTTCTTTATAGGTGTGTATTTTTGTAGTTTAAAAATATTGCCAAATATTTTTGGTAAAACCAATACTTGTGTTGATGTGATGACATCATAAAAGTCCAAAACAATAAATATGTAGGCTAGCCTGGTGCTGCCTTAGTCATTTTCCCAGACTTGATCAGAATATTGTGATTCAGGAAGATGATCCAGTGCAAGATAAGTAATGTGTAGGTTCTCATTGTTGCCAGAACTTTGCTGGAAGTTTGCCTCTAGTGGCATTGGTGGCAAACTTCTGGCGATATTTTCTAGTGAACTCATTTGTTTCATATATCACACAAGTTTGCTTCACATCTGCCGCAAACATTTAATTATGTAAGAGTGCATCATGAGTTTGAAGCCGTTATTTTAAGTATGAAAACTGCATTGGGTTGCTTTAAGCCCACATTCTGTGGCTCCTAGTAGGTTCAGTGAGTGATTAGTTTGTACCACTTGACAAGTTCAGCTGTGTCTTCTTGAGTGCATCTCTGATACAGTAGGCTATGAGATATATACTCTTGCTCTTGCATCCTCTCAGTTAGTAAACCTAAATAAATGAGAACATTTGCACTGATCTCATGTTTTTGCAGTAAACCTAAATAAATGAGAACATTTGCACTGATCTCATGTTTTTGCAGTAAACCTAAATAGATTAAACATTTGCATCCTGTCTTATTTGTTTTTGCAGACTGACCGAGGCTCTTATCGTTAAATGCTAATGGCAGATTCCCTGGAGCAACTTGGGGTTAAGTGCCTTGTTTAGGGGCACTGCGGTGGGGTTAAGTGCCTTGTTTAGGGGCCCTTGCGTGGGGTTAAGTGCCTTGTTTAGGGGCACTGCGGTGGCAGCTATAAATTAAACGTGACTTTTCAGGCTACTGCATGCAAATCCGACTCCTTGTCCCATTACATTGATTGTTAACACCTGCCTCAAATCTGGTGTGGTGCCTGCTGCCTTAAAGACTGCTGCTGTTACACCCATTCTCAAAAAACCTGACTCCGACCCCACATCACTAATAAACTACCGCCCTATCTCCAACCTCCCCTTCCTGGCCAAGGTACTGGAAAGAGTGGTGGCCTCACAACTACACACCTTTCTTAACCACCACGACTTGTATGAGCCCTTTCAATCTGGCTTCCGCTCATGTCACAGTACAGAGACTGCCCTTCTACACATAGTTAACGACCTCCTCCTGTCTGCTGACTCTGGTTCACTTAACATTCTCATTCTCCTTGACCTTAGTGCTGCTTTTGATACCATCAACCACAATGTTCTAATTTCCCGTCTGTCTGCTATTGGTGTTTCTGGCACAGCCCTCAATTGGTTTCAGTCATACCTCACCAACAGAAAGCAGTTTGTAACACTTGGTCCACATCAGTCCCCCAAGTCCCTTGTCACTCGTGGTGTCCCCCAGGGTTCTGTACTTGGGCCCCTCCTCTTTCTCATATACATCCTCCCTCTTGGCCAGATTATTCACAGCCACGGTCTCAAATTCCACTGCTATGCAGATGACACCAAATCTCCCCATCTCACTCTCAACATTGATGGCTCATCTGTCCACTCCACCCCTGTTGTTAAAAACCTTGGCATTCAGCTTGACTCCACCCTTAGCTTTGATCCTCATATCAAATCACTCACTAAGATTGCTTTTTTTCACCTCCGTAACATTGCACGCCTCCAACCCTTCCTCTCTGCTAGTGATGCAGACTTTGGTTCACTCTTTCATTATGTCCCGTTTAGATTACTGCAACTCACTTTTCCTTGGTCTCCCCACTAAAACCCTTCAAAGACTACAATATATTCAAAACTCTGCAGCTAGGCTCCTCACCCATACCAGACGATCAGCACACATCACCCCCATTCTCCATCAACTCCAGGCTACCAGTTCCGTCCCGGATCAAATACAAAGTACTACTACTCACCTTCAAAGCCCTCCACAACCTTGCTCCCCCCTACATCTGCGACCTCCTGACCCCTTACACTCCTTCCCGCTCACTCAGATCCTCTGACCAAAACCTCTTGGCTATCCCCCGTTCCAGACTCTCCACCCTGGGTTGCAGGTCCTTCAGTGCCTTGGCCCCAAAACTCTGGAACTCCCTCCCCCAACCCCTTCGTGTCTGTCCTTCTCTTCCTTTCTTTAAAGCACATCTCAAGACCTTTCTGTTTAATGATCACTTCTCCTCCACACCCAACACATAGTTCCTACAGATAACTTGTCTTGTTTTGTTTGTTTGTTATTGTATTTCCCTGCCTTTGTCTCTGTTGTATTGTTTGTTTGTTTGTTATTGTGTTTCCCTGCCTTCCTACTATGTAAAGCGACCTTGGGTTTGAGAAAGGTGCTATATAAAATAAACTTATTATTATTATTATTATTATTATTGTCCATCGCCACTGTCCCCAAAGTCCAGCGCAGTCACAACGTCATCTGTGGACAGCACTCTGCTCTTGTCCAGCACTCTGAGTCAGCTCTTCACTGTGGACGTTGAGACTGGCGTTTTGCGGGTACCGTTATGAAGCTGCCAGTTGCGGACCTATGCCCTGGGGCCTCCCACTTCTCCTTCTGTTCTGGTTAGAGCTGTTTGTGCTGTTCTCTGAAAGGAGTAGTACACACCATTGTAGGAAATCTTCAGTTTCTTGGCAAATTCCCGCCTTAATAGCCTTCATTTCTCAGAACAAGAATAGACTGTCGAGTTTCAGAAGAAAGTTCTCTTTTTCTGGACATTTTGAGAGTATAATTAACACGATTAGCTAACACAGTGTACCATTAGAACGCAAGAGTGATGGTTTAACACGATTAGCTAACACAGTGTACCATTAGAACATAGGAGTGATGGTTAACACGATTAGCTAACACCATTAGAACACAGGAGTGATGGGCCTTTTAACACGATTAGCTAACACAGTGTACCGTTAGAACATAGGAGTAGTGGTTAACATGATTACCTAACACAGTGTACCGTTAGAACACAGGAGTGATGGGCCTTTTAACACGATTAGCTAACACAGTGTACCATTAGAACACAGGAGTGACGGTTACAGTGGGCAGTGCTTCGACTTGGCCAGCTTCACTCGCGGTCCGCGCGTGGGATCACGCGGTATCACGCGACTTTAATTTGTATTTTTCCAGTGAGACGCTGCAACAACCCAAACAACCGGTAGATGGCTCAAGTGAGCAGGGTGTCTCCTAAAAAGAAATGGAGCCTGGAAAACCCTACACAGACTTCACTACAGACTTTAGCAGACTGGTTTAGAAATAATGTAATAGCCAGAAATATGCCTGCCCTAATAAAGAAATATTTGGTTAACTGCGAGTGAATCCCATTTGCAGCCGTAGAGACGCAGGACAAATTAAACATTCTGGTTTTCTCCGAGTGCAACGATGATAGACAGACATCATTTGGACAAAATATAGAGTATTAACCTCCGTTGCTCAGCCAAATGCCTTCCTGTTACGTCCTGTTATCACGGAGTTACAGGCGATAAACGATTTTTGATGGTCACAAGTTTACTTCATTAGGGACTGTTCGTTATTTATTTAAGGGGCTACCGGAGGAGTTTTGGGAGCATTAGTCCAAAAAGACGTGACCCTCCCTCGCCAGCAATACATTTTTCTATGACCCTCCAAAGTGATTATGAAAAAATCACTGTCAACTTTTTCCGGGTTTATCGCCTACTGTATTTTAACGTTTTCACATATTTGGCCATAAGCCGTTTATCATAGGCTATCACGAAACCAAACTACAAAGGCGAACACTTTAACAGGGGGAATTAATTGGGCACGAATCATGCTGAACGCTATTTCGCTACCTTAGAATAATAAGGTTCTATCTGCGTTTTGAGTAGGTACAACCGGGACGATTGAAACGGGGACGAATGAAACATTCCGGTTTTCTCCGAGTGCAACGACGATAGACAGTCATCATTTGGACAAAACATGGAGCATATTAACCTCCGTTGCTCAGCCAAATGCCTTCCTGTTACGTCCTGGTATCACGGAGTTACAAGCGATAAACGATTTTTGATGGTCACAAGTTTACTTCATTAGCGGTTTATTTTTTTGGATTATTAAAGAGTGTTTTTCAAGGTTTGACTTCGTGCTTATTCAGTAGAGCATTTAGTGCTCTCCCCAATCCCAGACGTTCACATTGCATGTTTGTTTGTAATGGATGCAACCGTGAGATAGGCTATGCGTTTGACAATGAGTTGTTAACAGAACCAAGACATAGGCCTATAGCCCAGCAGCAATCTAGGGACTGATCGTTATTTATTGAAGGGGCCACCGGAGGAATTTTGAGTGCTTCAGTTGGAAGTTGCATGACCCTCTCTTGCCTGCTAGAAATTGTTCAATGACCCTCCGACAGAATTGTTAAAAAATACATGACCCTCCCCTGCCAATTGTCTTCCGCCCTCGCCACAGCCACACACTTTGTGATAACGTTCTTAAATCAATCTTTCCCGTGAGCTTGCATGCTACCAGTCCTTCCTTTTCATACACACAGGGGACATTATTTCTCTTGCAGCTGAGTAGCCTCAAACGTCCCACATACTCGACGCACCCGACCAGTAGCGCGACAATGTGACGTCACAGAAGCACCGTAACCATTTATACTCGCGCGTGGTGGTCGCAACACTAGTTGCAATATTCTCCTGAACAGAGGTGTCGCTGTTGTGAAAAGACTAACATTAACTACTTACACAGCAGAAGAAGCTGCAGTAAGAAACACCAGTAGCTAGCCTCTGTGATGGTACTTCAGACTTTGGTTGCTACTATTCACAACTACCATCATCATTATCATGTAGTTTCCAAGGTGTGTGCACAGGTAGATAGATAGATAGATAGATAGATAGATAGATAGATGGATATATAGATAGGTACTTTAGTCATCCCGAGGGAAATTTTAATAATTTAAACAGTTTAGTTAGCTAGCTAGCTAGCTAGCAGCTGGCTGAGTTTGTGTAATTTCCTGAAGTGGAAAGAGATTTTGTTCAGGCCTTAATAGATATCCTTTGTTTGAAAATAAATCGTTTCTATTCTTTCCTCTTAATTCCATGTGTTGCAACTCTCACTGGTAACTTTGTTAACTTATCCAGCAAACTATTAAAAATTCACGACTGTAACAAAACACTGCAACTCGCTTGCCCTCGAACTAGTCCATCTTCCTGTTTCCGCCTTGTCGCGCTCGTCTGAAAAAAAAATGAGTGGTGCGCTACCTCGCGCTACACGGCCAAAACCCTGGCGCGCCAGAGAGATCTACGTCATTTTGACGTCACATTGTCGCGCTACCGGTCGGGTGCGTCAGGTATGTAGAAGCCTTCAGGTGCGCACGTAGACATAAGGCCGAACATGTGTTGCGCCTGTTTGCACAATTTCACAAATAATCATATGTGATTAATAGTATGACAAATAAGCCCTGTGCACGGGGACCGAAACAATGCATGCCAACTTTTTCCGTGTTTATCACGTATTTTAACTTTCCCCGCTCTCTTGCCGTTTTAATGTTTTCCCGTAGAATATCTCATATTTTAATACTCTCAAAACAGCCCTGCCATCGGGCCTGTCTCTGTGTTGCCCTGTTGCTACCCCTTGCCCTTCCAACGAAACAGATGTCTTCAAATCATCGTTTTCCTTGCTTGAAGGCGAACTTAGAGTGATGTTAACCTATTTAAGTTTAACGGCGCGATAGTCGTGAGAGCACGATTCATTGGCGCTTGCATGTTCGGCCTTATGTCTACGTGCGCACCTGAGGCTACTCAGCTGCAAGAGAAATAATGTCCACTGTGTGTATGTTCACTGCAGGTTGGCCTACCATAACTTACCAACTCTGCACTGTAGACTGGCTATTTATATTTTTCTGTGAAATAAGCAAATGTATTTGTTCAACTTTATTAAGCAGAATTACGCATAGGGTACTTGGAACATAATACATTTGACAAAGGACAGATGAATGTTGCTAGTGACAAAATATTAACTTTCAGTGTTTTACGATGTCTTTGTCATGGGGAAGTGTTTTTCCCCATGCATTTATTCTAGGTTACTGTCAGTGACTGCCGTGAGAGAAGCGGGTTCTGTGTTTCGTTCATGTCAGTGACTGACGCGAGAGAAGCGGGGTCTGTGTTGTGTTGTGTTGCGTTGCGTTAATTTATTTTCATTGGGCATACCGTGCCGTGCCGTCCACAGCTCTTCAGTTCTGACAAAGCCAAAATTACTCCTTTTGAAACAATGAGTGCAGGAAGCGCGTTTGTATGGTTATATTGCTTGACGGGGGGTCCCAAGCAGCTTTCAGCCATAAGGCTACTTTAAGAACATTTCAATTCACCCGACACTAATATTCAAAATGTTGAAAACTATTTCGGCATAGCCTACAAAGCAGTTTAATTAAATGGAATGTTAGTTGTAAACAAACGAGCTACTTGGTGAGGCTTGGCCTCACAGATGCGCTCGTGCCCTAGATGGCAGGAAAAATCTTCACGATAGGCCTATTAACTAACCACCCGATTCACGTTGGCTGGGGGGAAGGGGGGCCATCAGACAATTGTGCCCAGTTAATTCGGCCCTTCCCCCAAAAAATCACACCTTCCCACCTCTGACAGCTTAAAAGAAGTCAAGAGGACTCCTTACTCACAGACCTATTCACAAACCTGCGGTTTTGAAATCCTATGCAGCTACAGGAGCTTCCAATCGCGAGGAAGCAATTTTGCATTGTAGGCATAACTAACATGCAATAACGCCGCCAACAACAACCAAAACTAGGCTAATCATTGTCAACATGTAAATTAAATGTAACATTAGTGTGAATCAAATTAAAATGTTCTCTTTTGCAAACGTAGGCATAGTAACAGAATAATTTAATAATGTTACAAAGATACTACATCAATCCGTATGTTTCATTGGGCTACTAGGCTATTTGTTTTGCCTTGATTCATTTAGGCTAGGCCTTTTTATTCAGGGGCCGTATTCACAAATAATTTTAAGGCTAAAAGTAGCTCCTAACTGGCGAATTTAGGAGCAACTCCTAAAAATAATGGGCGTGTCACTCCTAACTTTAGGACTCCTAATTTTTTCACAAAAAGTAATTCACGAAGCATTTTAGAACTAAAAGTAGCACCTAAGTCTGGGACAGCTTAAGTCGAGAGGACTCCTAACTCACTAAGACCTATTCATAAACAGCTTTTTTGTGGCATTTTACGTTGCGATGTTTTGAAATAGCCTATGCGCAACAGGAGCTTCCAATCGCAAAGGAACAATTTTGCATTCATAAAAGGGATGCAATAACGCCACCAACAACAACCAAAACTACTCATTGTTAACATGTAAATGAAATGTAACGTTTCATTGTGAATCAAATTAAAATGTTCTCCTCTTTGCAAACGTAGCCTAGGGATATGGTGACAGATTCATTTAATAATGTTGCAAAGGTAGGCTACTGCATCAATCCATAGGCCTATGTTTCATTAGGCTACTAAGCTATTTGTTTTGCCTTACTCTTTATTCATTTAGGCTAGGCCTTTTTATTCAGTTATTAATCATCTTCTGTCCTTAGCACTACTTGTGTAGCGCACGCATTCTCCGATCTGTCACCTGTCAGTCATCATCGGAAGAGAGGTGTTTGGAATTCCCGCGTTACAATCGTCAGCCAATCAAGGTGGTCACTTCAGTCAAGCTCGTGCATGAGTAATGACGTCATCCATAGCCACGAAGACTCACTCCTAGTTTAGGAGTTGTCTGAAAGGCTTTGTGAATAACTTTTAAGAGAAAACTCCAATCTAAAATCTTTAAGTGC
>NC_055964.1:37433057-37468057 GCF_018492685.1 Alosa sapidissima | reverse complement strand
ATCGGGAGAATTCCCGGTGGGCCGCTTCACTTTTGGGCCTGTCGAGGAAAAAAATATTGACATTTGTCATGTTAGTCTAACTTTTCTTAAAGTAGGACACGTTCCGCATTCTGTGCATGACACCAATGCAATGCCTCTGCATGGGTTGTAGCCTATGTGAGGGAGTTCTCCCCTCCCAAAAAGAGTTGGTTGGGTCTATATAGCCCGTCTTTTCCAAAAAGTTTTCTCAGATACGGATAGCCGAGCCGGCCCTACAGTAAACACAAGCGTCAGGAAGGATGGATGGTAGAAAGAGGCCAGGAGAGACTGAGCAGCAGATCAACCAGTCGACCACTGAAAATGATGAGCCCGAAAATAGTGATGAGGAGGCCATGACTACAGGTACAAGTAAAGAGGATGAATTAAAGTTATTTAATGTAAGAAAGAGCAATTACATGATAATAATAATAATAAGTTTATTTTATATAGCGCCTTTCTCAAACCCAAGGTTGCTTTACATAGTAGGAAGGCAGGGAAACACAATAACAAACAAACAAACAATACAACAGAGACAAAGGCAGGGAAATACAATAACAAACAAACATAACAAGACAAGTTATCTGTAGGAACTATGTGTTGGGTGTGGAGGAGAAGTGATCATTAAACAGAAAGGTCTTGAGATGTGCTTTGAAGAAAGGAAGAGAAGGACAGACACGAAGGGGTTGGGGGAGGGAGTTCCAGAGTTTTGGGGCCAACGCACTGAAGGACCTGCCACCCAGGGTGGAGAGTCTGGAGCGGGGGATAGCCAAGAGGTTTTGGTCAGAGGATCTGAGTGAGCGGGAAGGAGTGTAAGGGGTCAGGAGGTCGCAGATGTAGGGGGGAGCAAGGTTGTGGAGGGCTTTGAAGGTGAGTAGTAGTACTTTGTATTTGATCCGGGACGGAACTGGTAGCCAATGGAGTTGATGGAGAATGGGGGTGATGTGTGCTGATCGTCTGGTATGGGTGAGGAGCCTAGCTGCAGAGTTTTGAATATATTGTAGACTTTGAAGGGTTTTAGTGGGGAGACCAAGGAAAAGTGAGTTGCAGTAATCTAAACGGGACATAATGAAAGAGTGAACCAAAGTCTGCATCACTAGCAGAGAGGAAGGGTCGGAGGCGTGCAATGTTACGGAGGTGAAAAAAAGCAATCTTAGTGAGTGATTTGATATGAGGATCAAAGCTAAGGGAGGAGTCAAGCTGAATGACAAGGTTTTTAACAACAGGGGTGGAGTGGACAGATGAGCCATCAATGTTGAGAGTGAGATGGGGAGATTTGGTGAGGATGCTTTTAGGGCCAATCAGCAGAATTTCGGTTTTGTCTGTGTTGAGCTTGAGAAAATTGTTTTGCATCCATAATTTGAAGTCAGAGAGGCATTCAGTGAGGGAGCGTGGTGGGGGTCAGAGGGAGAGGGAGTGGTAAGATAGAGTTGGATGTCATCTGCATAGCAGTGGAAGTTGAGACCGTGGCTGCGAATAATTCGGCCAAGAGGGAGGATGTATATGAGAAAGAGGAGGGGCCCAAGTACAGAACCCTGGGGGACACCACGAGTGACAGGGGACTTGGGGGACTGATGTGGACCAAGTGTTACAAACTGCTTTCTGTTGGTGAGGTATGACTGAAACCAATTGAGGGCTGTGCCAGAAACACCAATAGCAGACAGACGGGAAATTAGAACATTGTGGTTGATGGTATCAAAAGCAGCACTAAGGTCAAGGAGAATGAGAATGTTAAGTGAACCAGAGTCAGCAGACAGGAGGAGGTTGTTAACTATGTGTAGAAGGGCAGTCTCTGTACTGTGACATGAGCGGAAGCCAGATTGAAAGGGCTCATACAGGTCGTGGTGGTTAAGAAAGGTGTGTAGTTGTGAGGCCACCACTCTTTCCAGTACCTTGGCCAGGAAGGGGAGGTTGGAGATAGGGCGGTAGTTTATTAGTGATGTGGGGTCGGGTCAGGTTTTTTGAGAATGGGTGTAACTGCAGCAGTCTTTAAGGCAGCAGGCACCACACCAGATTTGAGGCAGGTGTTAACAATCAATGTAATGGGTTCAGACAGGGATGTGGAGCAGGCTTTAAGTAGAGGGGTGGGGGCAGGGTCAAGCTGACACCATGAGGAGTTGGACTTAGTAATGATGTCAGTGATGGTGAGGGAGTCAGTAGTGGTGAAATGAGAGAGCTGAGGGCCCAGAGAAGGAGGAGAAGAAGAGAGAGAGATAGCATTGGGGTTGAAGGAGTGGTAGATTTGGCGAATTTTATCGTCAAAGAAGTGTAAGAAGGCCTGGCACTGCTCAGGGGTCTTAGGACAGGCAGTGACAGAGGGTTTTAGGACAGGAGTCCAGAATAGGGTTTTTTGGCCTGGACACGGAGGAGGTTATGAGTGATGAGTAGTAGTTTGAGCGGGCAGCATTAAGTGCATCCCTATATGTCTGAATATGTTCGGTGTAGAGCATGGAGTGAATTGTAAGGCCAGTTTTCTTGTATAGCCGTTCAAGACGGCGGCCAGCGGCCTTTAGTTGCCTCAGCTCAGGGGTGAACCAGGGGCATCTACGGTTTGCTGGAACAAGCCTAGTCCTGACAGGGGCTAAGCTATCAAGCAGGCTGGTCAGAGTGTCATTGTACATAGCAACCAGGTTATCCGCGGACGAGAGCTCGTCCAGGTCAGACAGCGGCGAGGCCTGTATAGAGGCAGCAAGCATGCTGTGGTCAATTGACCTGATGTTACGACCTGTGCTAGTTGTTTTCTCTGAGGAGGGAGGAGGAGAGATCATATGAAAACGGCATACAATGAGCTTATGGTCAGAGACACCAGAGATGGAACCAGAGACAGAGATGTCATTCAGACCAGAAGAGCAGAGCAGATCCAACGTGTGGCCAATATGATAAACCTATATGCCTTGTTTGCTCAGAAGAGGGTGTAGTAAAGGAGTAGGCTAAATCACGAAACAACAATATAGCCTACCCATGCAAAAAACATGTAGCCTAAACATATTCAAGTTCAATATGCCTCTTTGTGGAAGCGTGGGATAAGCTACATTTCAAAGGCTTTCTTTCTTTCTTTCTTTCTGTTTTTGTTAACTTGTGGAATAGTGGAATATTTTTTGTTAACTTCTTAGTTGAAGTGAATTATTATATAACCTTTACACGTTTGTTGAACCATGGTACTAATAAAAACTACAGGATAGTAAGAGCTGAAATGTTGCTTCATTTATCCAATTTCCACCCACTATGTGGGCCGGTCTTGGGCCTGAAACTCCAGGGCACTGAATTCTGGCAACTTTGAAAACCAGCTTCTTTTGAAGATGAACAGACACCTTTTCAGTTTCAACTAATGACTGGCATATTAGTAGCTGCTGGACATAGGTGGCCTGTGTGTGTGTGTGTGTGTGTGTGTGTGTGTGTGTGTGTGAGAGAGAGTGAGATAGTGACCTGGGAAGAAAGTAAGCCCTAGAAATGCTCATACCACATGACCAAACTGTTCTCCCTACAAGCAGGTCATTTATTTTATTGAAAGAAATAAGTTATTTATTTTTCATTTGTACCTGAAGTTCATACAAAATTGACATTTCTGTTTCTGTTTTTTTCTTTGATGTCAGCTCTAAAAATATGCTGTTTGTTCTTTGAACTTAAGAGAATTGTGCCTGAAAAGTCCTAGAAAAGAATGTGATTTTGATTTGATGAGTGAGATTAAGAAGATATGGGAACCCTGAGTATGCTTTATGCTTTACTATAATAAAGGCAAAATAAAGTTCACAATAAAAGTTCAAAATAAAACCGCTTGCTTTTTATTTTTTACTTTTACTTCAAATACTTAAATACATTAAATATGAGAAAATTACTTTTGATACTTAAGTACAGTATATATCAGATACTTTAAGACTTTTACTACTCTACCAAAGTCTTTTTCTAGTACGATACTTGTACTTTTACTCAAGTATTGCTTTCTAGTACTTTATTAGTACAACACTGCTATAGATGGGATAGGGTAGTGCAATAGAACACTATGGATGGGATAGGGTAGTGCAATAGAACACTATGGGTGGGATAGGGTGCAGTAGAACACTATGGGTGGGATAGGGTAGTGGGTGTAAATAGAACACCATGGATGGGATAGGGTAGTGCAATAGAACACTATGGGTGGGATAGGGTAGTGCAGTAGAACACTATGGGTGGGATAGGTAGTGCAATAGAACACTATGGATGGAATAGGGTAGTGCAATAGAACACTATGGGTGGGATAGGGTAGTGCAGTAGAACTTCATAGGTGAAGAGGGAGTAAAGGAGAGTGCTCAGCACACATCCCTGTTGTACGCCAGTGTTCAGGGTGATGGTTGAGGAGGTAATTATCTAACCTAACAGACTGAGGTCTGTTGGTTAGGAAGTCCAGAATCTAGTTACAGAGGAAGGTGTTGATGCCCAGTTTACTGAGTTTGGTGATCAGTTTGGAGGGGATGATGGTGTTGAATGCTGAACTGAAGTCATTGAACAGCATTCTCACATAAGTTTTACTATTGTCAAGTTGGGACAGGATAGAGTCAAGTGCCATGAAGATGGCATCATCCGTGCTCCTGTTCTGACGGTAGGCGAATTGAAAGGGGTCCAGTGAGATGGTAAGCCATGACCAGCCTTTCGAAGCACTTCATGATGATGGGGTGAGTGCAACTGGACGAAAGTCATTAAGGCTCGTTGCAGTGGAGTGTTTTTGGCACTGGCACTCACACACACACACACACACTCACACACACACACACTCACACACACACACACACACACGCATCCATAGACACACGCATTCACACAGACAGCTGCCTGGGCTAGTGACAGGTTAAATATGTCAGTCCAAACCTCAGTCAGCTGCACTGCACAGGCCCCGAGGACACGTCCGGGGATACATCAGGACCAGCAGCCTTACGTGCATTAGTCCTGCTCAGTGCCATCAGGACCAGCAGCCTTACGTGCATTAGTCCTGCTCAGTGCCATCAGGACCAGCAGCCTTACGTGCATTAGTCCTGCTCAGTGCCATCAGGACCAGCAGCCTTACGTGCATAAGTCCTGCTCAGTGCCATCAGGACCAGCAGCCTTACGTGCATTAGTCCTGCTCAGTGCCGCACACACATCGGTGGTGGAGAGTGTGAGGGGCTGGTGATCTGCAGAGACCACAGCCTTGATGATCACCTCCTTGTTGTCCCTATCAAAGCGGCCATAGAAGTGGTTTAGCTCATCAGGCAGGGAGGTGTCGGTGACAGGGGGGGTGGAGTTTTGTAATCTGTGATGGCCTGGATGCCTTGCCACATGCGTCGGGGGTCCGAGTTGTTCTTGAAGTGGTCCTCAATTCTTAGCTTGTGGTTGTGCTTGGTCTTTTTGATGCCCCTTTTCAGTTTAGACCTGGCTAAGCAATAGGCTTCAGCATCACCTGATCTGAATGCGATGTCTCGTGCCTTCAGCAGGAGTCTGACCTCACTGTTCATCCATGGCTTCTGATTAGGGAAAGTGGTAATCCGTTTGAGGGTGGTGACACTGTTGATGTTGGAGTTGATACAGTCCAAATGGAGGAGGCATATGAATCAATGTCCGTGTGGAAGTCATGGGTGGCCTGAGTTGCGAACACTCTCCAGTCAGTGTTTCCAAAACGCTGCTGAAGTGCCGAGTCAGCTCCCTCTGGTCACACTTTGACTGCCCTCACTGTTGGTTTCACACGTTTGATGAGTGCTGACTACTTGAGAAACAATGAGTGGTGATCTGAGTGTCCTAGATGGGGGAGGAGAGCGGCTTTGAACGCATAAGTCATGTTTGTGTAGACATGGTCTAAAATCTTTTCTCCTCTTGTGGGGCATGATACATTTTGATAGAATTGACTACAGTTGATGTAAACTCTCTGGGCAAATAGAAAGGGCTTCACCCTACTAATGAGCATTCACTGCCCTACTCACGAGCGCTTCACCTTACTAATAACCACTCACTACTCTACTCACAAGCGCTTCACCCTACTAATAACCACTCACTACTCTACTCACAAGCGCTTCACCCTACTAATGACCACTTTATGTCCAGCTCAGCTTTGTGCATGGCCGATAAGGAGTGTCTGTGCTGTAAAGAGTGCTATCTGCTATTTGCATTCAAATTGATGAAGTTAATGCCATACACTGAAAGGACACTTTCTGTGTGGATAAAGAACCGCTTCAGACGACCACTAGGGGTCCCCTTGAGCTCTACTTTTAGGGTTTTTTAGGGCATTTGCTGGGTTATGACTGATGCTCAGACAAATGACACAGTGTAATTTAAGCCTGATTGACCCCCCTCCTCTGATTGCTGGGCTCCGGGTGTGTAAATTCTTTCCAGCCGTTGGCTGTTGGTCGGACCGAGCCCTACGCACCGCAGGCGTGCAGCATGGAGGCGTGTTATTAAACCAAGATGTCTGGTCAGGACCACGCAATGGCCCCAACGAGCCGCTGGCCAGATTTACTGCTTAATAACAGACCAATATGGGCATGACCCCCATATATCTTGTGCGTGTGTGTGTGTGTCTGCGCGTGTGTGTGTGTGAGCATCAGGCTTGTGGGGGTCATTACGGCTAACTGGAAAACCAGACACAGTGGACGGAGCCACCAGCAGCAGCATGAAACTGCACTGGATACGTTAGGAGAGAAAACGCACAGAGATTGGGGCCATGCTGACCTGACCTCCACAGTGGTGATGAGAGAGGACAGAGGAGAGAGAGAGAGGAGAGGAGAGGAGAGAGGGGAGGAGAGAGAGAGAGAGGAGAGGATAGAAGAGAGAGGAGAGAGGGAAGAGAGAAGAGAGGAGAGGAGAGAGGAGAGGATAGAAGAGAGAGGAGAGAGAAAGAGGAGAGAAGAGAAGAAACAGAAGCAAGTGATTACTGTGATAGTCAAAGGAGCCACTGTGCTTCGTGTGTGTGTGTGTGTGTGTGAGAGCCACTGTGCGCTTCCAAACGACAGCTCAGTCACATGGGCCTGAACTGGGCTGAATCAGTACCAGACTCAGTGGATGAATGACTCCTCCTCTGGGTCAGTACCAGGGTGGGATGGGCCAGTACCAGGGTGGGGTCGTTTGGGGTCGTATTGGATGGGCCAGTACCAGGGTGGGGTCATATTGGACGTGTCGTGGGCTTTATTGAAATATATCCTTTAGTTTATATATCTTTTATGTAGTATCTTTATTCTGTGTAATATCATTGTTTTGTGAAACTGAAGTCTGTAGTATGTTCAGTGTGGGAAAGGAAGACTGGTTTAAGGGAAGAGCAGACCCGACAGAAAATGTCATAAATAAGGGTTGGTGCCAGGAAATGTAAGCAAAACCTAAAGAATGTAGGAATAACAGGATGAGAGGGCAAAGGTGGAGTACCATATATTACTTGGTCAGTTATCTGTAAACATAGGTGGTGAGAAAGCCAGAGTGGGTGCTGTCTGGGATGACTTGAAGGGGTATAAAGGCTGGACAACAGCCAGAGGATGTTAGTTCACTTTGCTTAGCTTAGCTTTCACTTACTTGCTTGCTTCACTAATGCTCCGGAGTGCATTAAAGCCATCATCTGCAGTATACATCCACAGTGTGCGGACTTCTTTTGATGTTGTATTATTTAATTTGGATTTGACACCACAGACGGGTCAATACCAGGGTGGGGTTGTATGGGGTCGTATTGGATGGGTCAATACCAGGGTGGGTGGTCTGCTGTGTAAAGGTCAGGTGTGTATCAGCCAATCATGTAATGTGTGCTGTGTCCAGTGCTGTGTCGCTGTGTCCAGTGCTGTGTCTCTGTGACCAGTGCTGTGTCTCTGTGTCCGGTGCTGTGTCTCTGTGTCCAGTGCTGTGTCTTTGTGTCTCTGTGTCCAGTGCTGTGTCTCTGTGCCCAGTGCTATGTCTCTGTGTCGCTGTGTCCAGTGCTGTGTCTCTGTGTCCAGTGCTGTGTCTCTGTGTCGCTGTGTCCAGTGCTGTGTCTCTGTGTCCGGTGCTGTGTCGCTGTGTCCAGTGCTGTGTCTGTGTCCGGTGCTGTGTCTCTGTGTCCAGTGCTGTGTCTCTGTGTCTCTGTGTCCAGTGTTGTGTCGTTGTGTCCAGTGCTGTGTCTCTGTGTCCGGTGCTGTGTCGCTGTGTCCAATGCTGTGTCTCTGTGTCCAGTGCTGTGTCTCTGTGTCCGTTGCTGTGCTGCGGCTAGGTTGTTTGCTGGGCGGATGCGTTCGTGGCCGCATCTGAGTTTATACGCTGTGACATGGATGCAGCGGGCTGCCACGGCCCATTACAGCGCCAGCCATCAGGTGCCCCCTCTGTGCCAGCACACCTGCTACTCGCTGCTCCCTGTGCACTTACACACACACACACACTCACACACTCACTCACACTCACACACACACACTCACTCACACACACACACTCACACACACACACACACACACTCACTCACACTCTCACACACACACACACACACACACACACACCACCCTGAGAACAATCGATATTGCAGGAGGTTACTGCCCAGGACAGAACATGCTGCTCCAACAAAGCTCCCCCCATCACCCCCCTCATCACCTCCCACCATGCCCCCCCCCCTCCCCATCACCTCCCTCAGCATAGTACCCTCCCTCAATGCCTCCCTCTCTCTCTCTCTCTCCCTCAATGCCTCCCTCTCCCTGCCTCTTTCTCCCTCTGTCTCTTTCTCTCACACACACTCCCCTTCTCTCTCTCTCTCACACGCACACACACACACTCCCCTTCTCTCTCTCTCTCCTTCACACACACACTCCCCTTCTCTCTCTTTTTCTCTCACTCACACACTCCCCTTCTCTCTTCCTCTCTATTTCCCTTTCACCTCTCTCTTTCATCCTTTTCCATATGTGGCCCAGAGCCTCACATGAAGTCTCTGGGCCACAGAACTGGGACGATACACCCTCACACAAAAACATTTCACACTTTTCCTGTGTCTAGACTAGACAGCTAACAACACACATCATTGGAATGCTTACTTAGTCACATAAATACCTTCCATATGATCACAGAGGTGGCCGATGCCTAGTGAGATTGTTGCTATTTTAGTTACATCATTTACTGTAAATGGCAAGTTGCATCAGATAAATCACAGTTAGAGAAAAATCTTTCAGATATTTTTTTGCAGTCAGCTCAATGTTTTTAGGATAACAATAATTTTAGGAGAAAAGTCCTAATGAATAAAAGTAGATATGGTCCTTGTAAAGAAATTGATAAAGTGGTGAGATGTCTGACTTGCAGACTTCAGGAGGGGGAGGGGGTGGAGGAAGAGGAGGAGGAAGTGGTGAGGGTGGTGTTGGTTGTATTATCGAGGAGGTGGTGTTAGTTGTATTATAGAGGAGGAGGAGGAGGTGGTATTGGTTGTAGTATAGAGGAGGTGGTATTGATTGTAGTATAGAGGAGGAGGAGGAGGTGGTATTGGTTGTAGTATAGAGGAGGAGGAGGAGGTGGTATTGGTTGTAGTATAGAGGAGGTGGTGGTGGTGTTGGTTGTAGTATAGAGGAGGAGGAGGAGGTGGTATTGGTTGTAGTATAGAGGAGGAGGAGGAGGTGGTATTGGTTGTAGTATAGAGGAGGAGGAGGAGGTGGTATTGGTTGTAGTATAGAGGAGGTGGTGGTGGTGTTGGTTGTAGTATAGAGGAGGAGGAGGAGGTGGTATTGGTTGTAGTATAGAGGAGGAGGAGGAGGTGGTATTGGTTGTAGTATAGAGGAGGTGGTGGTGGTGTTGGTTGTAGTGTAGAGGAGTAGGAGGAGGTGGTGGAGTTGGTTGTAGTATAGAGGAGGAGGAGGTGGTGGTGGTGTAGCAAGAGGTGCTGGGGAGACAGGGAGCCGAGTCCAGCAGAGCTGAGTCCAGTCTGGAGTAGAGCTGAGTCCAGTTGGTTATTTGGACTGTGGGAACTGACTGTAGAGCTGGGGCCGGTTGCATAATGTTTTGTCCCTTAAGTGTCAACCTTAAAGGGCCGTTCACACCAAGGATGATAACTATAAAAAAATAATGTTTTCGTTTATATGAATGACGACGTTCTAGTGTTAATTTTGTCACCTATTTTTAATTTAGTCTTAGTCTTGTGACGAAATGTCCTTTTTAGTCTTTGTCATATTTAGTCATTCAAATATCATTTTTGATAGTCAAGTTTTAGTTGACTAAAAGTCTCGTCATTTTAGTCTAGTTTTAGTCAAAAGAAAACTAAAGGTATCTTAGTCTTAGTCAGTTTTAGTCAACACATTTTAGTCTTTTTTTATAACAAATTATTTCTGATTACCATTTGAGTCAAATAGTGTTTCACACATCTCATTTTCCAATAATATTGTGTGTCCACAGGGCTACTCGTCTGTTATAATTACTCATTCTGATTTATACAGTTATAGCTCGGCTGGGATTTGACCATAGACAGTAAAAGATTTGACTGGACCACTGTCATATTCGTAGACCAGTGTTTCTCAAAGTGTTGTCCGTGGATCACTGGTGGTCCGCAAGCTATCCCAAGTAGTCCGCGAGCAGACGTGGTAAAATAAAGTGGTTCAGTGAGTAGGCCTATTGTGTAGACTAATTATAGGCTACTGTTGAAGTAGGTCTAATCTTTTTTTTTTTTTTAGCTAGGGTTAGTTTAGTGGTCCTGAAACTGAAAAAGTTTGAGAAACACTGTCATAGGCCAAAGTATTAATGTTTTACTCCGCCTCGCTAGATGGCGATATGCGCCCAAACACAACACATTCCCCAATCAGACTCTCCATCTTAGCCATAGCTAACCTGCTAGCGAACTTTCCATATTAGCTTACTTGCTAGCAAACTTTGCATCATCAGTCTAACTAGTTAAATAATTGACATTACATGATGAACATTTTCATATGGACATTCTGGGGGATGTTAATTTGTATGAGAGAAGCTTCAACTTTTGGGTATGTAGCATTGTGGCATAAAGCTTAGGTAGTTAGCTTGCTAACTCTTGCAGAAATCTCCAGTGTTCTTGTTCCATGTAGTTTCGTGTTGCAGCAACAGCACGTAGACTAGCCTACAGGAAAGCTGTTGCGTATGAACTCATTCGGAATATTTTGAAAACATAACAGCTAGATGTTCTGTCTTCTCATTTTGTAGACGAAAATGAAGAGAGATTTTATCTTAGTTTTTATTTCATGCAAAACATTTTAGTCTCGTCTTTTTTCGTCAACAATAATGCATCTTAAGATAGTCTTAGTCAGTGTTTCAGGACAATACTGCCGTCTCGTCATCGTCTCGTCTTAGTCATGAAAAAAAAAGGCCTTGACGAACATATTTCCTCTCGTCTCGTCTGACAAAATTAACACTAGTTCACACATAAACTATAACAATAACAACATGAAGAACAATATCATTGGGGATCACTTTCAGAGCGATTTTAAGAACGATAAAAAGTAGAGACCGACCGATCGTTCGGCCAGCCGATTTAATCGGCCAATTTTTGCTATTTTTTAATCAATCGTCATCGGCCGATTTTCTTATTTGGCCGCGCCGATTTTAAGTCAGGCACATCTGCGGGCAGCTACTTGGAACACAGCGTGAGGTTTTAAAAGAGACGGTCTGTTTAGAACTAAGAAAATCTTTGGTTTCAAGGAGCAAGACTGTCTACAGGTAAGGCATCAATTTTTACATTCCAGTGTCCCAAAGTCGTATATTTTCTCTTATGATTTCTCTTATGGTTGTAATCTGTGATGTTGCTTCATTTACCCAAAGTGCGTTGGGAATGCGCCGGCAAGCCCCCTCAATGCTGGATCCCGTTTCTCGAAAGCATTGTTGCTAACCAGTTAGCAACTTAGTAGGTTGCCTATGGGAAATTGCATTGCAACCAAGTAAGTTGCTAACTTAGTTAGCAACGACACTGTCGAGAAACACACCCCTGGTGACCAGCGTGATGTTTCGATCTAAACTATAGTAACGGACAATCTAAGTGAAAATTTAACAAAAAGAGGACGCAAATCTAACATGTGAACACTTTATAACACTGTCATCCCATGTCCATTCGTTTTCAACTGCATCGGAGTTGAAGAAGAAATGAAAGTTGCTTAGCGTTGTGGCTACGAGTGCGTTGGGAATGCGCCGACTATGCAAGCCCCCGCCCTCAACGCTGGTGACTGCTATGTTACGATCTAAACTTAAGTAACGGACAATCTAAGTGAAATGTTAACAAAAAGAGGACGCACAAATAACAAGTGAACGTTTTAAAACATTGTCATCCCGTGTCAATTTGTTTTCGCAATGTATACGTTTGATTTGATTGCGAATTTGAGAAGTATCAAACGGATGTTCTCTAGTTCCTATTTCCGGTTTCCTGCACCTAGGTGTGTGGTAAGGCATGGAAGTTCCACAGTGAAACTGTATAACCTGAACATGTATTTTGCCGTTTTGAAGTAACTATCTGAAGTTGTCACATCATGGAAGTCTTCTTACACTCTGTTAAACATTAAAATGAATAATTAATAGACTAACAGACTGCAAGAAGTCACTAGTATGATTTTTAGCATGCCAATTAACCTGTTGAGGAGTGCGGTCACAAATATGTGATCAGATGTAGCTGGGCCCCTGGGAGTACGATCACAAATATGTGATTAGAACGTTTTTGAAAAAAGTTCTATACCATGATGCAACAATTACCCTCAGGGACTTTTCTGCCATTTAACAATTTTAAGAACACTGAAACTATAGAACGTTCACTTAGAATTCTAGAAGGAGCCAGGAAAATAATTCACTCTCTGCGGAACAGCATTGTCTTAAAGAATTCACTCAACAGGTTAAGGATAATACGATAGCATATCGGCCCAAAAAATCGGCAGGTCACATCGGCCATCGGCTGACTCCGACCGCTAAAAATCGGTATCGGCATCGGCTTTAGAAAAACCCAAATCGGTCGGTCTCTAATAAAAAGCTAACAGCCAATCAGAACCCACATTTTAGCCATCCCATTCATTAACACAAGGAGAGACTTATCGTTGGTCAGTGTGGACGCTTATTGTTATAGTTATCGTTCCTGGTGTGAACGGCCCTTAAGGCTTAACTTCTCCTTAGGTAAGGGATTTATTTAAGGACAGAAATATCATATGGTATCCTTAGGTAAGGAACTCCGTTAAGGGGTTTACTCCATTGAGATCGTTCATTTGCAGAAAAGTTTCATTTTCAATTGTTAAAAGTGGTTAATTAACTTCATTTATCAGCATTAACTAGGATAATAATATGGTTAAGGTAGTGTCAGAGGTCCCTTAGGGTTTCCCCCTTTATTTAGGCTGCTAAGGTTGTTTGTGCAACGGTTTAAGGGATTTCTTATAAGATAAAGAGAAAACCTTAAATACTTGAGGGAAAATGATAAGGAGCATACTTAAAGGTGTTAATGTAACCGATTTTATTTTAAGGGACCCTTAAATCAGATTTGAAGGGAAAACCTGAACTTGGTGTTTTGTGCAACCGGCCCCTGAGTGGCGTGAGGTTAATTGGACTGTGGGAACTGACTGCGAGTGTGCGGTGGTGGGGGGGGGTCGAAGGGGCAGAGAGTGGGCCCTGGATGTGGGCCCCTTTCTCTCGTAACCCCCATAACTGGCTGCAGATGTTGGGGTCCCCCTTAAAGCCACTGGGCAGCGTGACATAACATCCCACACAGGTAGCCACTGTCGCCTGCGATCGCCCCTCTGCATGGTTCAAATTACGCAGGGCTTGTTGCACTGACCGAGCCGCAGCACGGAGCTGGGGGTCAGCGCTTGGTAAATGTTGGGGTTCTGACCAGCAGTTGAGACAGGATGGGCAGCCCGGAGGCACACAGTAGGTCAGGTGTAGGGGGAACACCTGGATTATGGAGCACACACAGGTGTAGGGGGAACACCAGGATTATGGAGCACACGCAGGTCTAGGGGGAACACCTGGATTATGGATTATTACTCCAGGACAGCGGGGGGGGGGGGGGGGGGGGTCTTATAGGTGCCAGAGCCGTGACACCTTATTGGGCAGCCGTGGCCCACTGGTTAGCACTCTGGACTTGTAGCTGGAGGGTTACCGGTTCGAACCCCGACCAGTAGGCATGGCTGAAGTGCCCTTGAGCAAGTCACCTAACCCCTCACTGTTACCCGAGCGCAGGTCACTGCGCCGGGATTAGTGTGTGCTTCACCTCACTGTGTGTTTACTGTGTGCTGTGTGTTTCACTAATTCACGGATTGGGATAAATGCGGAGGCCAAATTTCCCTCACGGGATCAAAAGAATATATAAACTTATACTATACATACTTATACACAGGGTGCGATTTGTGTAAAAACCAGAGGGGGGCATGATTTTGAAGTTTGTAACCCCGCCCCCTCCCCACCACAAAAAAAAAAAAAAAAAAAATGTACGAACGATTCATAGCCTAGTAATGTCATGGCTAATAATACCCTATATTATTTTTGCCACCTTTGTAACATTTTAGTTTTAGTTTACCGTGGTGTATGACTTTAAACAGCGAGTGTGCTTGGTATGATGATCAGCTCCTCTAATGCAGGGTAGGACCACGTTTTGACAAGCATACAAATTCACCTTGTTCTTGCCCCATCTGAAATGACTTCTCTACTTTTGCTGCCTCCATCCTTTCTGTATTTGTTGTGTAAAAAAACGTTGTATATGATGGCACTGAAGTCTTAAGTTAGTGAATTGGCCAACAGTGTTAGTTGGTAACCAAATAGCCTACACATTGCGCTACACGCTGCGTAGGCTACGTGCATTCTCTCTCCTGCTGATTTGCGTTCAGTAGCCAAGTGCGTAATATTGCAAAAGTTGAAAAAATAAATGTGTTTATTGTAGCCTACAGAAAATAAATAGTTTTATGAAAATAATTTACGAACCAGAACATAAAGACCATGAAGCTTCTATTTCTTGCAGCTGTTAAAACACCCGCTAGATAGTTTAAATCCCCACCAACATTCGTTTTTGCAGTACAGATTATTTCTAAAAGTTATTTGTCTACTACTGGCTGATTTATCAAACGAGTGCTTTCTCGTTCGTCCACCGCAAACTACAGGTGTTTCGGTAAGCAATTTCTGTAACACTTTTTGTGACATTCAGCAAATATCTCCTCATTTAATGTAAGTTCCTTCGGACAATAGGCCTACGTTCTACTCTACGTGCAGTTGTCCTCCATCTCAGTTGCATCAGTTTTCTAATTTTGAAGGTTCTAAAACAATATTATGCTTCACTGAATCCTTCTCGTTTTCTTTAATTTGTCCAGCTAACTTTTCCATTGAACCTAGCCATTTATGATGGATTACACACTCGACATTCCGAAATGTCCTGCACAATCAAGGCCAAATTAAGTTATCACGCAGCCACTGTGTCAGCAGCATCAGTGCTGACGGTGACGGTGCGTTTCTGATGTCAGATTATTATGTAGGCTAGCCTACTAGACTGTTCTCACGTTGCAGCGCTTTACTTATATGAAGTAGCATTAATCAATATGAGGGGCAGAGGGGGATAAATGTTGTCCCCCCCGACGATAAAAATAATTTAGCAGAGGTAGGGATAGGAAAACCAGAGGGGGGTGAAATCCCCACCATCCCCCCCTACAAATCGCACCCTGCTTATACAGAGCAACACACTGGACTTATAGGTGCACTGAACCGCTGGACTCCCATGTCCTGTGAACTCAGGCCACCATGTCAGTGGGGCAGTGGGTGTGTATGACGCGTACATGTGTGTTTGTATGTGTTTGTATGGGTGTGTGTGACGCGTACATGTGTGTTTGTGTGTGTTTGCAGTGTTGTGCCTGAACGCGTTCATTGAATGAAAGTTCATGAACTCAGAAAAAACAGTATCCACATAGTGGGTGAATAATCAATCAGGTGCGCTTGCAATGACTGAAGCAGTGACTGAGCCTGTGGTTCTCAGTGCATAAGGAAAGGTAAGGTGCTCTGTGTGAATGAGTGTCATGGTGATGGTGCAAATGAGTAAGTCAAACAGTGCAACAGTGCAAGAATAAAGTCTATATATCTAAATATAAATAACTATATTAAGAAAGGTATGTGGCATGGAGGGATGTTAGCCGTTTAGCCGTTTAGCCGGTGGTTGACCGGTTAACATTTTCTGCCGCCGGTTCAAAAAAAAAAAAACACTATTTTTAAAGGGACATTCCACCAGTGGAGACATGAATATGTATTGAAAGTGGGTCATATATGTAGTAGAATAGTAGCATACATTTCTAATTTGGTGCCTTCTTGACCGAGAAAAGGCAGAAAATGACTTTTTAGTGCTTGTGGATTGCAGACAACAATCCCCATAGTGCATTGCAATGCTCAGCTCCGCAGGCCACTCCCACTGTCGAACTCAATTGTTCAACTCCGCCCATAATCTGTCAACCAAGGCTCGAGCGTTGAGCTCCACTCTACGCTACCTGGAAATCATTTCAAACAATTTCTAGTGAAGACACATTAGTGAATTACTCCTCGTTTGTGTTTCGAAATGGTGTGCACTTGCATGTTACCTGGATGTTCAGCCAGCACAAGGAAAATACACGAGTACATTTTCATAGATGCAGTCTACATTTCAAGGCAGAAGAACCCCTTAGGAGTGAAGAGACCCGCGCTTGTGAAAACCGCAATTCCGTCGATATTTACCTTGCCAGATGATGTCGATAAACAGCCAGGAACTTCTGGAACTAGCAGTGCTAGCTGCGCTAAACGCATTTGCCTGGTGGTAAGGTTTTTCTGACTCGACTCTACTTCTCGACTGAGAACACACTGATATAGTCGTCTGCTGTAAAGCAGCACATCTCATATGATTTGGCTGTTTATAAAGTAAATATCTTGTATGTTTTGGTCGCTTGCTGCCTCGCTAACTCCACTCGTCAGCAACGAGGAAGCAATGTAACGTTAGACAGTTATGAATATCGTGTCCATTGTGTGTTAGCTGCATAAGTTTGCTATTAGCGATGTAAATCCACCATGTTTTACTGTGTTAGTTTAACGTTATTCAAATGTTTTTAACGTTATTGAACTTACAAGAACAGTTTGTAAGTAGCCTAAATAATATTATCTCTAATCATGGCTGCAGTGGAGGCTAATCGCAAGTAAACACAGTTTATCCACCACTGAATTTCAGAAATAGTTTATCCACCTCTTGATAGTTTATCCACCACTCAATACATTCAATGCACTTCCTAATAGTGTGTATGCACTCAGGGAACTATCTACTACTAGTAGCCATACCACTTGTAAACAGTAATCTTCACCATTATCATATATTCTGAATGTCTTATGTATTTAAAAAAAAAAAAAAACATCCAGTAGCGCTTTTCCTTACTGCAGTTTAGCCTACCCACCTCTTATTTCACCACTACACCTATCTTTAGTATATCTAAGACTACTGTCTGATTTAAATTAGTTGTTACGTCCCCCAGCTCTTGTGTTTGCTCCTACATGTGTTTGGCGACCCCTGTTGGGTGCAGTGTCTTCCCCTGTACTTAATTGCAGGTGAGCCACACCTGAGCGAGGCCTACCTGCGCTATAAAAGGACTCTAGGACCGCTCCTGAGGGGGCGCACACAGAGAATGACATCCGAGCCTGCTGTCTCATTGACTTCCGTCTAGCCGTCCACCCGGCAGTAGAAAGCGTTCCGCTATCGTAGTTGCTAGTTATTGTTAACCTACTTATTATTTTGATACCCAATCTGTTAAATAAACATACCCCTATTTTTGATACGAGCTGATCTGTGTGCGTCTCCCCTTTATGTTAAGGGTAGTGTCCGACTGCCCGTAACATAGTGGGATCTCGTGTCTGGGATTAATAGTGATTTAAAATCGGACTTTTGTGTTAATTGCGGAACTTCTGAACGCTACGACATTTTGGTGAGTATTCTGGTGGGCAATTGTGATTGTCTGTTCCTTTGTTTAGTCGACTGGAAAGTTTATTTAATTTGTTGGTGGATATCTCAGGAGGGAGTACGTAGGAGGCCTCGAGCTGAGTAAGCCACTGAAGATTGCGTAGGCATTTAGGATTTTGTTTAGGTTTTGTGAAAGTTAGTTAGAGTAGTTTGGACAATGTTTTGCCTATCAGAATACCTTTGTTAAACTGCTTTGGTGATTTTAAGTAGGCCTACTCGATTTTGTGCGCGCCTTGTTTCAGCGTTTTTTTTTTTACATTAAAAATGGCAACAGAGGAAGCATTCGTTAAAGAACCCTCTATTGAGTTATTTTTGAAATTTTCGAAAGAGCAGTTGCTCAATTTGGCTGCAACTTATGAGGTCGAGATCACTTCTGCTGAGAAGCGCAGCAAAGATACAATCAAGGCCGTCTTACAAGCTGCTTTGGTTAGTAAGGGTGTTCTGCCTGTAGAGAAGCAATCTCCCGTGTCTATGGAAGCATTACAGCTGCAGATTCGGTTGAGAGAATTAAGTATTAAAGAGAAGGAAATTGAGTACGACCGTGAGCGCCTGAAAACACAGGCCCGTGAGCAGGAACTTGAAAACCGACTGGCGATGAGAAAGTTAGACATCGAGGCCCAGCAGAAGGGTGACTAAAACATTCAACCGCGTTCTTCGCCACTTTTTCTGGCCTGGGCTGAAGCGTGATGTGCGGCGGTATTGTAAAACGTGCCATGTCTGCCAGGTTAGTGGCAAACCAAACCAGACAATTCCACCTGCGCCGTTGTACCCCATACCTGCCAGTGGTGAGCCTTTTGAGAAAGTCATCATTGACTGCGTTGGTCCGCTTCCACGGTCGAAAGGTGGATATCAGTATTTATTAACTATTATGTGTACTGCTACTCGCTCCCCAGAGGCGGTGCCTCTGAGGAAGATAACGGCTAAAATCGTGTCCAGGGCTTTATTAAAGTTATTTTCTTTTGTTGGGCTACCAAAAATTGTTCAAAGTGACCAAGGAACAAATTTTACTTCGCGTGTCTTTTCCCAAGTCCTAAAGTCGCTCCAAATTAAGCACCGCATTTCTAGCGCGTACCATCCGGAGAGTCAGGGCGCTCTCGAACGTTACCATCAGACGTTAAAATCGATGCTGCGTGCATATTGTTTGGAGGTGGGTATAGACTGGGAAGATGCGATTCCATGGATGCTTATGGCCTCTAGAGAAGTCGTGCAAGAGTCGATTGGTTTCAGCCCTGCAGAGCTAGTGTTTGCTCACGAGGTCCTTTAAGCGTCATTAAAGATCAGTGGTTGAGCAAACCTACTTCTCGTAGCGCAATACAGTTTATAAGCGACGTTCGCACCCGGCTACACAGAGCGCGTGAACTCGCTAGAGAGAATTTAGAAAAGACACAATCTGGCATGAAAACTTGGTATGATCAAAAAGCAAGAGCCCGTTCGTTTAAGCCCGGAGACCAAGTGTTAGTTCTCTTACCCGTGCCCGGTTCTGTATTTCAGGCACGATTCATTCAGAGGGCCATATACCATTGAAAAGAAAATATCTGATCTGGATTATGTAATTTTGACCCCAGACAAGCGATGGCATTCTCGCGTCTGTCATGTAAACATGCTCAAACCATATTACACGCGTGATTATATTAAAACTGACATGTGTAATTTTAACTTACCAGGTCCAGAGTCCTCCGTGTTGCTCTCTTCACTGGTAGAGGATGATGACGCGGTGACTCCTCCGTCGCGATGCGTGATCGAAGGCCGACTCAACAACTCCGCTATGCTGTCGGTCATTGCAGATCGTTTGCCACATTTAACTCCCTCTCAAACAGCTGATATATTGTCTGTGATAGCGGATTTCCCTGAGTTATTCGGAGATGTTCCGACTGTAACTACAGTCCTGGAACATGACATAGATGTAGGTGATAACGGCCCAATTAAACAGCACCCATATAGGGTAAATCCAGAAAAGCGAGCTATCCTGCAACGGGAGGTTGAGTACATGGTAAAGAACAATATTGCTGAGCCTAGCTCAAGCCCTTGGAGCTCCCCATGCCTTTTAGTTGGCAAACCTGACGGCACGTACAGGTTTTGTACAGACTACAGACGTGTTAATACCATCACTTTGCCAGACTGTTATCCATTACCGCGGATGGATGACTGTGTGGACCGTGTTGGCTCGGCCATGTTTGTCACTAAAATCGACCTTCTAAAAGGTTACTGGCAAGTGCCCCTTACACCAAGAGCAAAACAGATATCAGCTTTTGTGACCCCAGATGCATTTATGCATTATAAAGTTATGGCTTTCGGAATGCTTAACGCGCGTGCCTCATTCCAGCGGTTAGTAAATATTGTTTTGGCTGGAATGTCAAATTGCGAGGCGTATTTAGACGACATAGTCCTATACAGTACACACTGGTCCGAACACGCAGAACAACTTCGAGAGCTTTTCCATAGGCTGTCCAATGCAAGCCTCACAATTAATCTAGCAAAATGTGAGTTTGGAAAAGCTACAGTCACCTACTTGGGGCGGATAGTTGGCAGGGGACATGTTTTGCCAGTAATGGCCAAGGTGGCCGCTATTCAACAATTCCCTATGCCTTGCGATCGGCGTGCGCTACGCCGATTCTTAGGAATGGTAGGCTACTATCGCAGTTTTTGTAAGAATTTTTCGACTGTGGTTTGCCCCCTCACTAACCTATTGAGCCCTAAAGCTAAATTTGACTGGACGGAGTCCTGTAATCAAGCATTTGAAAACGTTAAAGCTATCTTGCTGACTGTTCCCGTGCTGGCCGCGCCAGACTTTACCAAAACGTTCCAGCTTGCTGTGGACGCCAGCAACGTAGGCGCGGGTGCCGTACTTTTGCAATCGGGTGCAGACCACATAGACCATCCCGTGTGTTTCTTCTCTAGGAAATTTAATGCTGCCCAGCGAAAGTACTCCACTATCGAGCAAGAGACTTTGGCTTTAGTCCTGGCTATTCAACACTTCGAAGTGTATTTAGGTTGAACAGTACATCCAGTTAAGGTCTATACTGACCATGATCCACTCAAATTTCTCAGTCGCATGTACAATTCGAACCGTAGGTTAATGCGCTGGAGTCTATTGCTTCAACCGTTTAACCTCCAAATTGTGCATGTCCGGGGCAGAGACAATATTATCGCTGATGCGTTGTCTAGAGTGGATGGTTAATAGTATTAAATTCTTAGCGTAATGGTTAAATAAAAAAGAAACTTTTGTTTATAGTAGGAACTATTAGCTGTGTCCTTATTCATTGGAAAGGGCCTATATATCTAGGTTAAAGAAGAAAAAACAATATAGATTATTTGGTTTGAGATTTATTTTATTGGTCTTACTAATTGAACGTAATTCTGTAGCAATACTAGGTATTGCGTAGTTGTGATTTTTTTTTTTTTGCCTGTGATTGGTTCATGGATGCCAAACAGTCAATTTCTGTGTAGTTCTAATTTCTAATTTCTAGATATGCCTTGAACAGAGTAATGATTATTGGTAGCTGGAACTCTATTGTCTGGGTTGGCCCGAGCAGTGAGCTGTACACAGAATTCCTGAGAATATATGAATAAAAATGTGTTCTTGTTGTTCAATGTTATGGCGACAAGTCACCATTTTGGGGTGGGGGTGTTACGTCCCCCAGCTCTTGTGTTTGCTCCTACATGTGTTTGGCGACCCCTGTTGGGTGCAGTGTCTTCCCCTGTACTTAATTGCAGGTGAGCCACACCTGAGCGAGGCCTATCTGCGCTATAAAAGGACTCTAGGACCGCTCCTGAGGGGGCGCACACAGAGAATGACATCCGAGCCTGCTGTCTCATTGACTTCCGTCTAGCCGTCCACCCGGCAGTAGAAAGCGTTCCGCTATCGTAGTTGCTAGTTATTGTTAACCTACTTATTATTTTGATACCCAATCTGTTAAATAAACATACCCCTATTTTTGATACGAGCTGATCTGTGTGCGTCTCCCCTTTATGTTAAGGGTGGTGTCCGACTGCCCGTAACATTAGTGGAATATAGTTTGAAAAGAAACCTCTTGTTTGTTTTATAGTCACCATGCCCAAGTACGCCTGGCCTTGATACCAGTGCCAGCATTGAAGTTGGTGAAACAGATGAAAGGCACTACAAAACAGGTGGAAGTGCATTCCACACCATGTGGTCAATGAACATTGATGGACTGACACGGATAGAAAGCGGCATCACTGTGACCATGCTCCTCTAACAGCTGAGGAGCAGAAGAAGAGGATGTGGCTGAAGAAGGACTCGGTGGCATATCAGGACCTGACGTCGCTCATCTTTGAAAAAAGGCTTTTGAAAGATCTTCAGAAGATGGCCCTCTTCAAACATACTGGTAAGAACTGACACCCTTTATACCCACATGTTTTGAACATATCCTATTGAACATGTTTAATTAGTACTATATATTCTCCTTTTCACACAGGGCCACTGGAGATCTTTCACAGAGCTCTCCTGAAGTACCTCCCTAAATGCCAGGCCTTCTCCTACGAGGGAGAGGGCCTACCTCGCCATCATGGAACATTATGAGAACATTGTGGCACGAGAACAAGCCACCACGGCAACAGGTGTGTTTTCATGTACTCTAAATACTAAAATAACCATAAGTAGCATGTTCACAGCTAACTCAAAATGCATACTTTGCTGAAAAGTTCATTCTATTCCTGTGGAGAGACATCTACTAGTCAAATCTTTATTCAGGCATCTGTGTAATCATTATAATCCTTGTCATTTATAGGAGAACCACGCGTCAAGCAGGTCTTCTGCAAAAAGTCAAAGCAATGGATAGTCAAGAAAATCTATAAGCCACACACCACCAAGTTCATCTAGACACTAATTGAGAAGGTCATAGAAAACAGACGCAACCCAAACATAACATTCAAGGACTCAACCGCTTCACTCACCCAACCACAACCTCCTTTGCCCCCTAACATTGCCCCTGTCCCAACCACAACCTCCTTTGCCCCCTAACATTGCCCCTGTCCCAACCACAACCTCCTTTGCCCCCTAACATTGCCCCGTCCCAACCACAACCTCCTTTGCCAAAGCCGTCAAACTGCAACATCATCATTCAAGAGCCGCTTCTGAGACGTCAGCTCTACATTAACCCATTCCTCACAAATATTTTGTAATATTACCATGTCTTATGTCTGTCTTATATGGTCTTTTGACCTTATCCTTGCACTGCCTTACCTGTTTGCACTGCCATTGAGCACCTTACTATACATACTCAATCACAGGGTCAATACCTCTTTTTTATAGTGTGGATAATTTTATTTGTATGTTTTGATGTTCATGACACAATTCTTTCTTTGTGAATTAAAAACAAAATGTCACTCGTGCTCTCCTGTCTGCCTTCAACAAAGTTTAGCATCATAAACTTGGAAGGAGGTAACTGATATGCAACAAGCTTATAATGCAATGTATACTTGTAATACTTAATAATTTATAGAAATTATAGGTATGACCACCATTCTGTTGTCATCTGAGGCAACAGTAGCTAGGTAGTTCCAGTTTTGAAATGTTGGTCGTCCAATAACTCGAATACACTTGGAGCAACACTACTAAGAAACAACTACAACAACGTACATTTTAAGCATTTAATTAAATAACTATAATATACAAACAATACAACTGTTGAATGACTATACACAAACAATGAAACTATAGCTCCTCGAGAGTCCTCCGCTTCTTGGTGCCCGCAGTACTGGCCGTCTGGAGCTGTGTATTTCTGGTGGATAGCCAGCACGACACAAGCAGGTAACACGACATGACGACCTCTGCCCAATCTCTCTCCTTGTAGGACCCACTCAAGAAAGTGCGGGTGGCTGTTAGAAGAAATTGTCTGGACAAAACATTGAGCACAAAGTGAGCGATGGTCTTATAGCCTAGCGTGCCACAGTAGCTAGCATAACTGCAAGCTATTTGTGCAATGAACATGCCACGTTAGCGTGTTAGCAAGATTACTCCTTGACATAGTAACAAAGAAAATAAACTTACTTTACAGGAAGACGTCCATTTGGCCCTGTAGGCTTTGGCTGCCGTTTCCCGTTGACCTTAGGTATTCTAAAGTAGGTCTCCAGGACGCCACTATCCATATGGGGTGCGAAACTCGGGTGATCAACAACACACACGTCTGTGTCATCCTCCGATTCCGTGATTTCGTCCAGAAGAAATTGGCATCGCTGGAATTCTCGGCAGCAGACAGACTCTTGTTCTGTGTCCATTGGCGCACAGTTAGAGCACAGGCACCACCAATCCGCCCCAGCTCGAGCCATTGCGGGCTCCTCGTCCGCGGCAGGCAGGTCGTCTGCCTCGGCTGTTGTGGCAGCAGCTTCAGCCGCCTCCTGTTCCTCCATAGCCCTCAGCTGCTCGTCGCTATATTGTGGCCCATAAAGATAGCCACGAACATCCTTTTCTACCATATCGTCTTCAAAATCCCAGTCCTCCATATTGCATCCGTCTGCGTATTCGGTACCTTCGGCCATGTTTTCTGCAGGTCTCTGCAGCTCTCTGCCAAAAGCACTGGCACTGATCTGTGATAGGTCTGTTAGCGCATTAGGTCCAACCCCCTATGGGCGGGGTTGAAAGGGTGGGAACTAGCGCTTGTAGTCTCAACAGAAATCCACCCCTCTTACACTTCCTCCGACAATGACGCAAAATGACGATTTTTGCATCATTGTGGGAGGAAGTGTAAAGAGGTGAATACGGATTTCTCCCGTCTCAGGGGAAATGAGAGAGTGTTGCATGACCATTCAAAAGTATGACTGGGTTTCTAACAATGCAAAGCCTAATGCAAATGGGTGGAGTGTCCCTTTAAAGCTCCCAAATGCCAGCCAGACTTCACTGCTTGTTAGTGGCTGCGTGTTGACTATGGCATGATGATAACTGTAACAATGTAATGGCAAACGAAGACCAACTTAGCATATGCCTACTTGTTGTGTTTTATTATTCATCTGTACTTAAATGGCATGACGACAGGAACTTATTGCAAAGGATTTTGTGCAGCACGCTACAGAGGCTGTTGGCAATCGGTAAGTTTTTTACGAAGACGTTGGTTAATATACTTTCCTGTAACACCACCAAATGTAGCGTTCTCCGTTTGTGACTTTGTAACGTGAGCTTTTTATAGCCCGAGCTCGGTGCCGCGTTGCATGGAAGGTCGATGTTGTGCGTAATGTGTGCCTGTGCGCGGGTGCGCAGGGAAAGCAATTATTTTTCTCCCCAAAACAAAATCCTTATTCCTCCACAAGTAGTGGACAATGATTGGGGAAAATGTATAATACAAAGGGCACGGACTAACATTGTGTGACGGGAGCCTAACCATTCTAAAATGGGGGGATAACTTGTTTCACGGGCAGAGAAAGACGCGCGACAGGACACGGGTATCATAAATGGTAGTTATAGACTTTTCGGTGACCGACTTTAACCGGTTAATGAGGCTCAGTGGCCGGTTAAGATTTTTTTTAAATTTCGCCATCCCTAGTTGTGCATATGTGCTAATACAGCACGCAAACAGTGAGGCAGAAGACAAATGTAAAGTGACTAGTGGACAGACAGTTCAAGACATTGGAGGTGGTGAAGAGGCAGACAGACTATGCGGAGAAGTCTATCTCTCCTCTTCCCTTAAGTGATGCATTAAACAGTTCAATGGCCCTGGGGATGAATGACTTCCTCAGTCTGTCTGTTGTGCAAGGCAGTGAGCGAAGTCTCCAGCTGATCAGGCTCTTCTGCTTAACAATAGTGGAGTGGATGACACTTATTGTCCAAGATGTTGATCAGTTTGTTCAGGGTCCTTTTGTCAGATAGTGAAGCGATGCACTCCAGTTCAGCTCCCACTTCAGAGCCAGCTTTCCTTACCAGCCTGTCAATTCACCCCGCATCCTTCTTCTTTGTGCTTCCTCCCCAAAATACCACTGCATAGAAGAGGACGCTGGCAACAACAGACTGGTAGAACATCCTGAGGAGCTTGCTGCACACATTGAAGGAGCGCAGCCTCCTCAGGAAGTACAGTCTGCTCTGCCCTTTCTTGTAGAGTGCGTCAGTGTTGGCTGACCAGTCCAGTTAATTGTCCAGGTGGAGACCCAGGTACTTGTAGGTGCTTACCACCTCGACATTGACCCCATCAATGGCGACTGGTAGCAGAGTGGGCTTAGATCTGCAGAAATTCACCACCATCTCCTTGGTCTTTGAAGTGTTGAGTTGAAGGTGATTGAGTTTGCACCATTGCACAAAGTCCTCCACCAGGCTCCTGTACTCCTCCTCCTGCCCGTTCCTGATACACCCCACAATTGCAGTGTCGTCAGAAAACTTCTGCATGTGGCATGACTCGGTGTTGTAGCGGAAGTCAGATGTGTACAGGGTGAACAGGACTGGAGAGAGCACAGTTCCCTGTGGCGCTCCGGTGCTGCTGATCACAGTGTCAGAGAGGCAGTTCTTCAGTCTGACGAACTGTGGTCGCTCCGTCAGGTAATCTGTGATCCAGGTTACCAGGTGAGCGTCCACACCCATCTGCAAGAGCTTGTCTCCCAGTCTGAGGGGTTGGATGGTGTTAAAAGCACTTGAGAAATCAAAGAACATGATTCTCACAGCACTTTTCCCCTTGTCCAGGTGAGAATGTGTCCTGTGTAGATGATGGCATCGTCCACGCCCACTTTCTCCTGGTATGCAAACTGTAACGGGTCTAGTGAATGGCGTACCTGGGGTCTGAGCATACCTAAGACGAGTCGCTCCATTGTCTTCATCACATGTAATGTTAGAGCGACAGGTCTGTAGTCATTAAGCTCACTAGGATGTGGCTTTTTTGGGACAGGGGTGAGACCTGATGTCTTCCACAGTGTTGGAACTTGTCCAAGGCGTAGACTCAGATTAAAGATGTGCTTCAGTGGCTCCCCCAGCTCAGCAGCACAGGCCTTGAGTAGCCTTGGACACAGTCTGTCAGGCCCCGCTGCCTTACCCGTGTGCAGTTTCTTTAGTTGGGCTCTCACTTGATCTGTTGTGATGATGGTGTAAGGGGAGGGGAGGGGAGGTGTGCATCTGGGATCTGTGTGTCTGATGGCTGTTGACTGAGGTCGTTGTCACCTCATTGTTCGTTATCACCGTGTGGGGCAATATCCAGTGATGATGGGGTTGAGTGTTGCACTGGTATTGAGGGGGGGTGGGGCTGGGGGATGACCACCTCTTTGATGTCCCTGTCAAGGCTGCCAGAGTCTTGGGCGCCTCAGCAGGCACAAGCAAGGAGGCATCAGGCGGGGGCAGGGCGTGAGGTGATGGTGGCTTAGGTCGTTGGGTGTCACCAGGATGCAGAGCTGGAGAGACTTGGAGGCTGGAAGGTGGGGGTAGGGCAGGCACGCAAACAAGAGCAGTGCCTGAGTCTGCAGGGGGTGGTGGACAGACCACTCCCATTGGAGCTGGAGCAGGGCAGTCCAACCTGTTGTAGAAGTGGTTCAACTGGTCGTCCTGTCCAGGTCCCCCTCCACAGAGCTGCTGCTCTTCTTCAGGCCAGTGATAATCTTCATGCCGTCCCATGACTCCTTCATGTTGTTTTCCTGCAACTTCTGTTCCACCTTCTTTCTGTAGTCCTCCTTAGCTTCCTTCAGCTTGAATTTGAGTTCCCCTTGCACGCGCCTCAGCTCTGCCATGCCCCCCTCTCTGAACGCCATCTTTTACCTGTTAAGAAGGGTCTTGACATTGCTGGTTATCCAAGGCTTGTTATTGGGAAAGCAGCGTACAGTTCTGGTGGGAACAACAATGTCCATACAGAAATGCAGGTAGTCAGTTGTGCACTGTGTGACCTCCTCTAAGTCCTCTCCATTCTGTAACACACTCCAGTCAGTGCACTCAAAGCAGTCTGTCAGAGCCTCATCCACTTCAGGTGTCCACTTCCTGAAGGTGCTTGTGGCAGCTGGTAGCCTCTGTACTTTGGGCTTGTACATTGGCTGGAGATGGATGAGGTTGTTGTAAGGATATCCTGCAAGACACTATTATGTTCCTAAGAGGCCACCGTAGCTGGGTTCTGTAACGTAACAAAATGTTAATAAAGTTAGTTGAATACTTACCAGCTAAAGTGTCAGTCGCATATCTATACATGGTACCAGGAGTAAAAGTTTAAATAGTTAATGTCTGTGTGAGAAAGACGGGATGGAACCAGAACCATTGAAGCTCACAGGAAATATTGACTATGCATGGAAACAGTTTAAACAGGCGTTTCAACTTTATTTGACTGCAACTGGCGCCAACGACAAGAGCGGTGAGAGGAAAGTAGCATTGTTACTTACGATAGCAGGGACACAAGCGATAGAAATATACAATACATTTGAGTTTACGGAGGCTGGAGATAAAAATAAACTGAACAAAGTTCTGGAACAGTTTGATGCATACTGTAGTCCGAAGAAGAAGTATACGAGAGACATGTGTTTCGTTGCCGCATACAGCAGCAAGAGGAATCGTTTGACTCGTATGATCTAAGGCTGAAAGTGCAATCCTGTAACTATGGCAGTCCTCCATACTACGCGATCAGATAGTTTTTGGAATACACAATAAAAAGGTGCGGGAACGCCTGCTAAGGGAGGACAGTCTGAAATTAGAAGATGCAATCAGAATGTGCAGAGTTAGCGAACAGACTGAGAAGCAGATAAAGATTTTTGAGAAGCCATCTGTTACTACTGAAGCACCAGTGGGTGTAGACAGGGTGGTCAGAGCTCGCGCACCTCGCTCAGAGGGGGAACGTTCTAGTCATGCGCGTGAAGCATGATCAGACGACGTCATGAACTATAGGCGCTGCGGTGGGAAACATCGCATATGGCAAAGTTTGCTCGAAGTGCAGAGGAAAAAAATCATTTTTCAAAAGTGTGCCTATCTGCTAGTGAAAAGAAACAAATTAATATGATGGAAGAGAGTGAACAAGGATATGATGAGGATGACATATTCTATACTGACACTGTCACTGTGGAAAATGGGGCCACGCTGGAAGTTAGTGTGAACACAATAAATGCAGACAGGTGGATTGTGCCACTTACAGTGAATGGCACAGAGATTCACATGAAACTTGCACAGGAGCTATGGCAAATCTTATCACATTGAAAGACTTCAAAGCTCTGCACCACAAGCCAGTCATAAAAAACAAAAAAGTGGGATTGAGAGCTTACAATGGACAAATGATTGAAACACAGGGCGTCTGCAGGTTACAAGTCCAGAACAAGCACATCAAGAGAAATCTACCGTTTGTGATAGTGCCAAAAGGGAAGGACTCCCTACTGGGAGATCAAGCTTGTGAGGAAATGGGACTTGTTAAGCGTGTTCTAAACCTTGACAAGACAGAGAGAAAAGTCACCACATCACAAGCAGACAACTGGGAAGCGCAGTACCCCAACATTTTTGATGGCATAGGGGTGCTGCCGTTCACATACAGCATTAAAATAAAGGATAATGCTAGACCTGTGGTGCATGCTCCACGTCGAATTCCTGTTCCGCTGAGACAAGATCTTTGCAAAGAACTGGACAGAATGGTGTCGTTCAACCCACCGAGGGAGCCACGGAGAGGGTCAACTCAATGGTCTGCGTAAGGAAGCCAAATGGAGCTCTCAGAATATGCATGGACCCAAAAGACCTCAATGAGAACATCCTCAGAGAACAATATCAAATTCCCAAGAGGGAAGAGATCCTGAGTGAGATGGCTGGGGCACAGTGGTTTGAAGGACTGGAGGGGGTCAGGGTTTATATTGATGATGTCATAATATGGGCGGAGACCCCAGGACAGCTCAACAGCAGAGTGCACAGTGCACTTCAGAGAGTCCACAAGTACGGGCTCAGATTGAACAAGGAGAAATGCCCGTTCAGCACACAAGAAGTCACATTTCTTGGGGATCGACTGACACCGGCAGGAGTACAGCCGGACATGAACAAAATTAAAGCGGTGACTGACATGCCCCAGCCAACGGACAAGAAGGCGGTACAAAGAGCATTAGGGATGGTGAACTACATGGGAAGATTTGTGCCTAATCTTGCTGCAAAGACTGTTGCTCTCCGCCAGCTCCTGCAGTCAAACACAGAGTGGTCCTGGCACCAAACACAGAGTGGTCCTGGCACCAAACACAGAGTGGTCCTGGCACCAAACACAGAGTGGTCCTGCAGTCAAACACAGAGTGGTCCTGGCACCAAACACAGAGTGGTCCTGGCACCAAACACAGAGTGGTCCTCCTGGCACCAAACACAGAGTGGTCCTCCTGGCACCAAACACAGAGTGGTCCTGGCACCAAACACAGAGTGGTCCTGCAGTCAAACACAGAGTGGTCCTGCAGTCAAACACAGAGTGGTCCTGCAGTCAAACACAGAGTGGTCCTCCTGGCACCAAACACAGAGTGGTCCTGCAGTCAAACACAGAGTGGTCCTGGCACCAAACACAGAGTGGTCCTGGCACCAAACACAGAGTGGTCCTGCAGTCAAACACAGAGTGGTCCTGGCACCAAACACAGAGTGGTCCTGGCACCAAACACAGAGTGGTCCTGCAGTCAAACACAGAGTGGTCCTGGCACCAAACACAGAGTGGTCCTGGCACCAAACACAGAGTGGTCCTGCAGTCAAACACAGAGTGGTCCTGGCACCAAACACAGAGTGGTCCTGCAGTCAAACACAGAGTGGTCCTGGCACCAAACACATGACAAAGAGTGGAAAGAAATCAGACATTTTAAGCACAGAGCCAGTGTCGGCCTTTTTTGATCCAAGTAGGAAGACGCGAATCTCCACGGACGCCTCAAAAGATGGACTGGGGGCCGTCTTGGTGCAGGATCATGATGGGGCTTGGAAACCAGTGGCTTATGCTGCACGATCCATGACAGAAACAGAACAAAGATATGCGCAGATAGAAAAAGAGTGTCTAGGGGTCGTCTTTGGCTGTGACAAGTTCCACTCTTATGTCTTTGGCTTGCCATTCATTGAACTTGAGACCGACCACAAGCCACTCATAACTATCAGTAAAAAGCACTTGAATGAGATGACACCACGCATCCAGCGTATGATGATGCGTCTACAGAAGTATACCTATGAACTGTCATACAAGCTGGGGAAATACCTGGTAGTGGCTGATGCTCTGTCAAGGGCCAGACCAGCACAAGGACTGAACACAGACGGCACAGAGGAATATGACGCCATAAGAGGCCATGTGGATGCTGTGGTGGAGGCTCTACCTGTGAGCTCTACCCTGAAAGAGAAAATGGAGACTGCAGTGGACCGCCAGCTCCAGAAAGTGATATGGCACATGCGAAATGAGTGGCCAAAGCAAGTGTGCCCGCAGTACTACTCATTCCAGGAACTATTGGCTGATGGCCTGCTGCTGAAAGGTGACCAAATAGTCATCCCAACAAAGCTGCGGAAGGAGGTCCTCCGAATACTGCATAAAGGGCACTTGGGCATAGAGAAAACAAGGAGACTAGCCAGACAGACTGTTTACTGGCCAGGCATGAATTGTGACATAGCAGAGATGATCAATGACTGTGCCACTTGCCTTACTTACCATAACAGACAGCAAACACAGGCCAGCAATGCAGTTCCTCCAATAGAGGAGAACAGGGAGAAACATGCACAGCATGGAACAGTAGCAGACAATCAGCCAGGGGTTTTAGAGGAGAATGCACCCGTCATGACGGAGCCAGAGGCAGCTCCAGAGAGACGCATTAGAAAAGCCCCTGACAGACTTGATCTATAGCAGAAGGCTGTAAGCTAATGAGTACACAGTACACAGTTGAGCTATAATAAGTTTATTTATGATCAGTTAAAAGTGTTAACATCAGGTAATGTGTTAATAGCCTTAGTATCTGGTCATGAGTTCTGTTTAATACCAGGTAATGTGTAGCCTTATTTATGTCATGTTCTCATGCTCAGGTTAGACTAAAATAATCGTGACACAGTCTGTTGTTTATGAGGCGGTGGTAAAGACCGTCCTCCTACGGTGTGCTAAGTACTGGCAACCTCTGGCACCAAATTATTATTTATTTATTTTTATGTTTAAGAGTGCACAGTGAATCTGTTTTTGTTTACTGAATAAGGGAGATGTAAGGATATCCAGGGTAGCTGGGTTCTGTAACGTAACAAAATGTTTATAAAGTTAAGTGAATACTTAACAGCTAAAGTGTCAGTCGCATATCTATACAGTTGTGGTCTGACTTACCCATTGGGGGGAGGGGGTTTGCACTGTATGCATCCCTCACGTTTGCATACATGAGGTCTATTGTCCTGTTTTTCCTTGTAGGGCAGTCAACAAACTGGTAGAAATTTGTGAGTGTGGAATCCAGTGTTATGTGATTGAAGTCGCCAGAGATCACAAAAAAGGCGTCAGTGTGTTGGGTTGGAAGCCTTGCGATTGTCACATGCTGTATCCGGGAGAGCTCGAGGTGGAACGTAAACACAGACAGCAATTGCGTGCGAGAACTCCCTCGGCATGTAGTACGGACGGAGACTAACCGCTAGTAACTCCACATCCTTACAGCATACAGTCTCCTTCACTGTTACATGTCCGGGATTGATCTGTTGTTAATGTACAGCACCAGTCCGCCTCCCTTCTTTTTGCCAGTAGTGCATGTATAGCCATATAGTATAAAAATAATAATTGTGATATCATTATGATAATTTGATGGGGGGTGGGAGGAGGGGGTGGGTTCATGACCCCAAAGTATGCCTTGACTGGGCCTCAGGTCAAAGAAGTTTGAGAAAGGCTGATGTAGATGACAAAGCAGCAGGGAGGCGTCGTATGATCATTTAAACAAGTTTTATGACAAGGTCGGTGAGGATGGGAAAAATCGTATATTTCTGTGCAAACTTTGCCCGCACTTCAATCACATCCACAGCAAACCTGAAACAGCACATATTGAACTGAAGCACCTGGCTAGCCTATTAAGGTATGTGCAAGCCAATAAAAAATCAAAAGACTGTCAAGACAGATCCTCAACCCTCAAATTAACTGCATTATATATGGGCTGTGGCAATAATTAAAAAAAAAAAAATAACTATGAACTAGTTCATTTTTGGAAAGTGTTGAATTATGAACTATGAACTGAACTAGTTCATTTTAGGAAAGTGTTGAATTATGTGTTTGTATGGGTGTGTGTGTGTGTGTGTGTCAGTGGGTGTGTATGACGCGTACATGTGTGTGTTTGTATGGGTGTGTGTGTGTATGACGCGTACATGTGTGTTTGTATGGGTGTGTGTGTCAGTGGGTGTGTATGATGCGTACATGTGTGTTTGTGTGTGTTTGTATAGGTGTGTGTGTGTGTCAGTGGGTGTGTATGACGCGTACATGTGTATTTGTGTGTGTGTGTGTTTGTGTACGTTTGTATGTGTTTGTATGGGTGTGTGTGTGTGTGTCAGTGGGTGTGTATGGTGCGTACATGTGTTTTTGTTTGTGTGTGTGTGTGTGTGTTTGTGTGTGTGTGTGTGTTTGTATCTCTGTTTGTGTGTGTGTGTGTGTGTGTTTGTATCTGTGTGTGTGTGTGTGTTTGTATCTCTCTGTGTGTGTGTGTGTGTCAGTGGGTGTGTATGGTGCGTACATGTGTGTGTGTGTGTGTGTGTCAGTGGGTGTGTATGGTGCGTACATGTGTGTGTGGGTGTGTGTGTGTGTGTGAGTGGGTGTGTATGATGCGTACATGTGTGTGTGTGTGTGTCAGTGGGTGTGTATGGTGCGTACATGTGTGTGTGTGAGTGGGTGTGTATGGTGCATACATGTGTGTGTGTGTGTGTGTGTGTCAGTGGGTGTGTATGGTGCGTACATGTGTGTGTGTGTGTCAGTGGGTGTGTATGGTGCGTACGTGTGTGTGGGAGTGTGTGTGTGTGTGTGTGTGTGTCAGTGGGTGTGTATGGTGCGTACATGTGTGTGTGTGTCAGTGGGTGTGTATGGTGCGTACATGTGTGTGTGGGAGTGTGTGTGTGTGTATGGTGCGTACATGTGTGGGTGTGTATGGTGCGTACATGTGTGTGTGTGTATGGTGCGTACATGTGTGTGGGTGTGTATGGTGCGTACATGTGTGTGTGTGTGTGTGTGTATGGTGCGTACATGTGTGTGTGTGTGTGTGTGTGTGTGTGTGTATGGTGCGTACGTGTGTGTATGTGTGTATGGTGCGTACATGTGTGTGTGTGTGTGTGTATGGTGCGTACGGGTGTGTGTGTGTGTGTGTGTCAGTGGGTGTGTATGACGCGTACATGTGTGTGTTTGTATGGGTGTGTGTGTGTATGACGCGTACATGTGTGTTTGTATGGGTGTGTGTGTGTGTGTCAGTGGGTGTGTATGATGCGTACATGTGTGTTTGTGTGTGTTTGTATAGGTGTGTGTGTGTGTCAGTGGGTGTGTATGACGCGTACATGTGTATTTGTGTGTGTGTGTGTTTGTGTACGTTTGTATGTGTTTGTATGGGTGTGTGTGTGTGTGTGTGTCAGTGGGTGTGTATGGTGCGTACATGTGTTTTTGTTTGTGTGTGTGTGTGTGTTTGTGTGTGTGTGTGTGTGTTTGTATCTCTGTGTGTGTGTGTGTGTGTCAGTGGGTGTGTATGGTGCGTACATGTGTTTTTGTTTGTGTGTGTGTGTGTTTGTATCTGTGTGTGTGTGTGTGTTTGTATCTCTGTGTGTGTGTGTGTGTGTCAGTGGGTGTGTATGGTGCGTACATGTGTGTGTGTGTGTGTGTGTGTGTGTCAGTGGGTGTGTATGGTGCGTACATGTGTGTGTGGGTGTGTGTGTGTGTGTGAGTGGGTGTGTATGATGCGTACATGTGTGTGTGTGTGTGTCAGTGGGTGTGTATGGTGCGTACATGTGTGTGTGTGAGTGGGTGTGTATGGTGCATACATGTGTGTGTGTGTGTGTGTGTGTCAGTGGGTGTGTATGGTGCGTACATGTGTGTGTGTGTGTCAGTGGGTGTGTATGGTGCGTACGTGTGTGTGGGAGTGTGTGTGTGTGTGTATGGTGCGTACATGTGTGTGTGTGTGTGTGTCAGTGGGTGTGTATGGTGCGTACATGTGTGTGTGTGTGTGTGTGTGTCAGTGGGTGTGTATGGTGCGTACATGTGTGTGTGGGAGTGTGTGTGTGTGTATGGTGCGTACATGTGTGTGTGTGGGTGTGTATGGTGCGTACATGTGTGGGTGT
>NC_055964.1:37418057-37420557 GCF_018492685.1 Alosa sapidissima | reverse complement strand
TACCTTGTCTGTACTGCTGCAAGTTTCATCACCTGGTAAGAAACCCACAATTGCAGTGTCACAGTGTCTACAATGAGCAGCTTCAAAGAACGTATAGTGATTTCTAGCTCGTAGTGTGAAAAAAAGTATTTATTTAAATATCTCACGAAAAAAGTAAAATTAACTGAACTTTGAACTAGTTCAGAATTAAAATTGTGAACTTTGAACGTGAACTGTTCACTTTGAGCATGTATGAACTGAACTTGAACTAGTTCAGAAAAGCTGTGAACTGGCACAACACTGTGTGTGGACTAAGATGAATGATGACCGGGTGGCGGGTGGATGCGGATATCAATCGTAGTTGTAGGCCTAAATCAAAATAGGCTTGGTAGACTGTCAGAATGGCGGTACTAAAATGTGTCGGATTGGCAGCATGTCAGAATAGCAGCATGTCAGAGTGGCAGCATGACGGAATAGCAGCATGTATAAGTATAAGTATATATACTTTTTTGATCCCGTGAGGGACATTTGGTCTCTGCATTTAACCCAATCGGTGAATTAGTGAAACACAAACAGCACACAGTGAACACACAGTGAGGTGAAGCACACACTAATCCTGGCGCAGTGAGCTGCCTGCTACAACGGCGGCGCTCGGGGAGCAGTGAGGGGTTAGATGCCTTGCTCAAGGGCACTTCAGCCGCGGCCCACTGGTCGGGGCTCGAACCGGCAACCCTCCGGTTACAAGTCCAGAGTGCTAACCAGTGGGCCACGGCTGCCCAGCATGTCAGAGTGGCAGCATGTAACCGAGTGAGTGTGTGTGTGCCTGTGTGTATGAGTAAGAGAGAGAGAGCAGATGAAGATGATAAATTCTGCAAAAACATACAACTACTAGGACGGCAGGCAGGCCTGCTCCAGGCTCCCAGTATCTTTATGCAAATGAGAAATACTTACTGGGAAACTTATCAAGGCAACAACAGTGCATTGTGGCCATATGTAAGGACTAAAGAAAGAGAGGAACATCTCATGCTCAGCTCAGGCTTGGTGTCAACAGCCACCACAGTGAGAAGTGGAGTGGTGGTGTGTGGTGGAGGGGAGTGGTGGTGTGGAGTGGTGGTGTGGAGTGGAGGGGAGTGGTGGTGTGTGGTGGTGTGGAGTGGTGGAGGGGAGTGGAGGGGAGTGGAGGGGAGTGGTGGTGTGTGGTGGAGGGGAGTGGTGGTGTGGAGTGGTGGTGTGGTGTGGAGTGGAGGGGAGTGGTGGTGTGGAGTGGTGGTGTGGAGTGGTGGTGTGTGGTGGTGGTGTGGAGTGGTGGTGTGTGGTGGTGGTGTGGAGTGGTGGTGTGTGGTGGAGGGGAGTGGTGTGGAGTGGTGTGGAGTGGAGTGTGGTGGAGTGGAGTGGAGTGGAGTGGAGTGGTGTGGAGTGGAGTGTGGAGAAGAGTGCCGTGGTCATGGGTCATGGGTTGTGAGTGCTGTGGTCATGGGTCATGGGTTGTGAGTGCTGTGGTCATGGGTCATGGGTTGTGAGTGCTGTGGTCATGGGTCATGGGTTGTGAGTGCCGTGGTCATGGGTCATGGGTTGTGAGTGCCGTGGTCATGGGTCATGGGTTGTGAGTGCCGTGGTCATGGGTCATGGGTTGTGAGTGCCGTGGTCATGGGTCATGGGTTGTGAGTGGCGTGGTCATGGGTCATGGGTTGTGAGTGCCGTGGTCATGGGTCATGGGTTGTGAGTGCTGTGGTCATGGGTCATGAGTGCCGTGGTCATGGGTCATGGGTTGTGAGTGCCGTGGTCATGGGTCATGGGTTGTGAGTGCCGTGGTCATGGGTCATGGGTCATGGGTTGTGAGTGCCGTGGTCATGGGTTGTGAGTGCCGTGGTCATGGGTTGTGAGTGCCGTGGTCATGGGTCATGGGTTGTGAGTGCCGTGGTCATGGGTCATGGGTCATGGGTCGTGAATGGTTCCCTAAAGCTTGGGAGCTTGCAGTTTGGTTTTTGTTTTCCTTCCCCGGGTAAGTTTCCTCTCTCTCTCTCAAACACTCAAAGCCCCCTGTGTAAAGGAATTAATATTTCACATCTTTACATAACTGCCTCTCCAGGGGCAGAAGCTGTTCCCTCTCTCTCTCTCTCTCCCTCTCTCTCTCCCTCTCTCTCTCTCTCCCTCTCTCCCTCCTTTCCCCAGTGCAGAGGGCCAGATGTCCATGGGTCAGTTGAGCCGCATGCTCCCTGGCAGCTCTGGAGTGGGCGGGGGTAAAGTGCAGGACGTAGGGAACACCCTGGACAACCACCACCTGACCAATCAGAGTGGAGCTGTGGAGCATTTCCCTCTTCAGCCCAGCCAATGCTAATGAAGCTCTGTAGTGATGTCATTAAGTACCAGGTTAATTAGAGGAAAAGAACTAACAATGAGAATTAGAGTTCTTGTGATACATATCACAATTCATTTGAATTATTTCTGTGTGAAATTGTGTGAATGTGATTGTGTGAAAGTATTTACAGGTAATGCAAACAGATAAAAAGAAAACTTTTTT
>NC_055964.1:37378057-37413057 GCF_018492685.1 Alosa sapidissima | reverse complement strand
TGGGATCTGGGGGGTCAGCCCTATGTTCCCACAGCCCTATGTTCACACATTTCTAAGGTTGGGGTTGGGGTTGGGGTTGGGGTTAGGCCTGAGGTGTGGGTGCATGGGTTGGGGTTAGGCCTGAGGTGTAGGTAGATGGGTTGGGGTTAGGCCTGAGGTTTGGGTGGATGGGTTGGGGTTAGGGTTGGGGTTAGGCCTGAGGTGTGGGTGGATAGGTTAGGGAACATAGAGCTGTGGGAATATAGGGCTGTTGGAAGATAGGCACGCTCCCGGATTTGGTATAGATATGGCCCTGATGATCTGGTTTTAATCGGGTTTAATATGGCCCTGATGATCTGGTTTAATATGGCCCTGATGTGGTTTAGATTTGGTTTAATATGGCCCTGATGATGTGGTTTAGATCTGGTTTAATATGGCCCTGATGTGGTTTAGATCTGGTTTAATATGGCCCTGATGATGTGGTTTAGATCTGGTTTAATATGGCCCTGATGTGGTTTAGATCTGGTTTAATAGGGCCCTGATGATGTGGTTTAGATCTGGTTTAATATGGCCCTAATGATGTGGTTTAGATCTGGCTTAATATGGCCCTGGTGATGTGGTTTAGATCTGGTTTAATATGGCCCTGATGATCTGGTTTAATATGGCCCTGATGATGTGGTTTAGATCTGGTTTAATATGGCCCTGATGATCTGGTTTAATATGGCCCTGATGATGTGGTTTAGATCTGGTTTAATATGGCCCTGATGATCTGGTTTAATATGGCCCTGATGTGGTTTAGATCTGGTTTAATATGGCCCTGATGATGTGGTTTAGATCTGGTTTAATATGGCCCTAATGATGTGGTTTAGATCTGGCTTAATAGGGCCCTGATGTGGTTTAGATCTGGTTTAATATGGCCCTGGTGATGTGGTTTAGATCTGGTTTAATAGGGCCCTGATGATGTGGTTTAATATGGCCCTGATGTGGTTTAGATCTGGTTTAATATGGCCCTGATGTGGTTTAGATCTGGTTTAATATGGCCCTGATGTGGTTTAGATCTGGTTTAATATGGCCTGTATGATCTGGTTTAATATGGCTGTTACGCCCAGAAGGGGAAATAACATGGAGGAGGCACGGAGTAGTCTAGCAAGCGTGAACAGTTTATTTTGCCACCAACAAGACAATCGATAGCAGGTGTAGGCAGCGACTGAGCATATAGTCCTACAAGAGGCTCACAACCCAGATCGAACAAAGGCAAACGCCTCGTGCTGCTGCCCCCCCAGAATGGGAACCGGAGGCCTTAAAAGGGGTCAGGTGACCTGTGCACCGGTACACCATCCTCCTTAATCAGCCAATCACTATCAGTCAGCATACCGACCACCTGCAAACAGACACAAGACAATACAGCGTAGCGCAGGGAGGAAGCCACGCCCACTAGGGCGTCACACCCTCCCCCTTCTAAACAGGAAACAATCAGTTTCCTGAACATCAACATAATCATAATCAAAGAATATCCAAAAACACAGACATAAACACTATAGACTAAAGACAAAGGCTAGAGACTCCCCAATCCACCCACCATCAGCATCAGCTGAATAGTAATATGAGAACTGAGAAGGCATACTAACCTACAGACACAAACATACATCCAATCCCACACATCCACTCACACACTCATTCTGCACACTCTGGAGCACGCGAGAGAGCATCTGCCACTATGTTCTCTGGGCCTTAAATGTGCCGAACATCCAGATTATACGGCTGAAGAAAGAGGCACCACCTCATCAGCCGTTGGTTGGGATTCTGGAAAGAATGCAGAAATGTCAAAGGATTATGGTCGCTATAAATAACAACAGGTGAACAACGCCCACTAACATAAACTTCAAAATGTTGAAGCGCCCAAATCAATGCGAGGGCCTCCTTTTCAATAACCGAATAGTTTCTCTGATAAGACGCAAACTTCCGCGAAAAGAAGCAAACTGGATGTTCAACGCAATCATCGTCTTCCTGAATTAAAACAGCTCCAGAACCGACCTTGCTGGCATCCACTTGAATTTAGAAAGACTTTTCAAGCTGGGGTGCCAGCAAGACAGGCGCGGAGGTTAAGAGCGTCTTTACGCTGTAGAACGCTTTTTGGCAAACAACGCAAACAACAAACAACGCCTTTGACTTGAGTAAATCCGTAAAGGGGGCGACCACCGACGAAAAGTTCCTACAAAAACAGCGATAAAAACCAACCGTCCCCAGGAAACGCTTTAGCTCACGTTTAGTTTCTGGAACTGGGAAGTTATCGATTGCCCTCACTTTAGCTCGTATCGGACGCACTTGCCCCTGTCCTACCACCTTGCCCAGGTAGGTCACGGTCGCCCCAGCGAACTCACACTTTGCTAGGTTGAACGTGAGCCGTGCCTGAGCAAGGCGGTCAAAAAGCGAGCGCAGCCGCTTCAAATGAGACGACCAGTCATTGCTTACAAGAACAACGTCGTCAAGGTACACTTGCACCCCCTCTAAACCAGCCACAACACGGTTCATTAATCGTTGAAAACAAGCCGGCGCGTTGCGGAGGCCAAAGCTCATAACACGATAAGAAAACAACCCATTATGCGTAATGAACGCTGACAGTTCGTGTGCCCTCTCCGTTAACAATACCTGCCAATACCCCTTCAACAGGTCTAGTTTTGTAACGAATTTCGCAGACCCCACCTGGTCTACGCAATCCTCTATTCAGGGTAGAGGTAACAGGTCAGGCTTGGTTACGGCGTTAAGTTTTCTGTAATCGGTACAGAAACGAAAAGTACCATCAGACTTCTTAACGAGGAGGCAGGGCGACGACCAGCTCGAGAAAGAAGGCTCAGCCAACCCATTATCTAACAAATACTGAACCTCCTTCTCCAAAACCTCCCTCTTCTCCAAGGGAAACACAATAGAAACGTTGGCCGATGGGTTCAGCATATCGTGCTTTAACACTTTGGTCGGAGTAGGCACGTCTGAAAACAGAACGAAGAATTCCTTTAATAAGTCAGTTAACTCTTGTGTTTGTTTCGGGTCTAGATGTTTAAGAACTGGGGAAGTTTTTTAATGTGTCCGAATTTTTCAAACGACCCTGCAAAACACAGTCATCCACCGTTTTCAACTCTTCATCCGGGCTGCCACCGTCGGATGTACAGCACTTGAGAACGGGGAGCTGTCCACCAGCACCACGGGTTGGACTGGCAAAACAATACGCTTGTCGTGGTCGCGATGGTAAAAACGCTGATACTGTCAGATAATGAAGTGAAGTATGGGGCAGTATAGAGCAGTATGGGGCAGCACAGGGCAGTATAGAGCAGTATGGGGCAATATGGGGCAGTATAGAGCAGTATGGGGCAGCACAGGACAGTATGGGGCAGTATAGAGCAGTATGGGGCAGCACAGGGCAGTATGGGGCAGTATAGAGCAGTATGGGGCAGCACAGGACAGTATGGGGCAGTATAGAGCAGTATGGGGCAGCACAGGGCAGTATGGGGCAGTATAGAGCAGTATGGGGCAGTAATGGCAGCACAGGGCAGTATAGAGCAGTATGGGGCAGTATAGAGCAGTATGGGGCAGTAGGGGCAGTATAGAGCAGTATGGGGCAGTAGTGGTAGCACGGGGCAGTAGGGGCAGCACAGGGCAGTATAGAGCAGTATGGGGCAGTAGGGGCAGTATAGAGCAGTATGGGGCAGTAGGGGCAGTATAGAGCAGTATGGGGCAGTATAGAGCAGTATGGGGCAGTAGGGGCAGTATAGAGCAGTATGGGGCAGTAGGGGCAGTATAGAGCAGTATGGGGCAGTATAGGGCAGTATGGGGCAGTAGTGGCAGCACAGGGCAGTAGGGGCAGCACAGGGCAGTATGGGGCAGTAGTGGCAGCACAGGGCAGTAGGGGCAGTATAGAGCAGTATGGGGCAGTAGTGGCAGTACAGGGCAGTATAGAGCAGTATAGAGCAGTATGGGGCAGTAGTGGCAGTACAGGGCAGTAGGGGCAGTATAGAGCAGTATAGAGCAGTATGGGGCAGTATAGAGCAGTATAGAGCAGTACAGGGCAGTATAGAGCAGTATAGAGCAGTATGGGGCAGTAGTGGCAGAACAGGGCAGTTTGGGGCAGTAGGGGGCAGTATAGAGCAGTATGGGGCAGTATAGAGCAGTATAGAGCAGTATGGGGCAGTAGTGGCAGCACAGGGCAGTAGGGGCAGCACAGGGCAGTAGGGGCAGTATAGAGCAGTATGGGGCAGTATAGAGCAGTATGGGGCAGTATAGAGCAGTATGGGGCAGTATAGAGCAGTATGGGGCAGTATAGAGCAGTATAGAGCAGTATAGAGCAGTATGGGGCAGTAGTGGCAGCACAGGGCAGTAGGGGCAGTATAGAGCAGTATGGGGCAGTATAGAGCAGTATGGGGCAGTATAGAGCAGTATGGGGCAGTATAGAGCAGTATGGGGCAGTAGGGGCAGCACAGGGCAGTATAGAGCAGTATGGGGCAGTATAGAGCAGTATGGGGCAGTATAGAGCAGCATGGGGCAGCACAGGACAGTATGGGGCAGTATAGAGCAGTATGGGGCAGTAGTGGCAGCACAGGGCAGTAGGGGCAGTATAGAGCAGTATGGGGCAGCACAGGGCAGTATAGAGCAGCATGGGGCAGCACAGGACAGTATGGGGCAGTATAGAGCAGTATGGGGCAGTAGGGGCAGTAGGGGGCAGTATAGAGCAGTATAGAGCAGTATGGGGCAGTATAGAGCAGTATAGAGCAGTATGGGGCAGTAGGGGGCAGTATAGAGCAGTATGTGGCAGAAGGGGCAGTATAGAGCAGTATGGGGCAGCACAGGACAGTATGGGGCAGTATAGAGCAGCATGGGGCAGCACAGGACAGTATGGGGCAGCATGGGGCAGCACAGGACAGTATGGGGCAGTATAGAGCAGCATGGGGCAGCACAGGACAGTATGGGGCAGCATGGGGCAGCACAGGACAGTATGGGGCAGTATAGAGCAGTATGGGGCAGTATAGAGCAGCATGGGGCAGCACAGGACAGTATGGGGCAGTATAGAGCAGTATGGGGCAGTATAGAGCAGTATGGGGCAGTATGGGGCAGTATAGAGCAGTATAGAGCAGTACAGGGCAGTATAGAGCAGTATAGAGCAGTATGGGGCAGTAGTGGCAGAACAGGGCAGTTTGGGGCAGTAGGGGGCAGTATAGAGCAGTATGGGGCAGTATAGAGCAGTATAGAGCAGTATGGGGCAGTAGTGGCAGCACAGGGCAGTATGGGGCAGTAGTGGCAGCACAGGGCAGTAGGGGCAGTATAGAGCAGTATGGGGCAGTATAGAGCAGTATGGGGCAGTATAGAGCAGTATGGGGCAGTATAGAGCAGTATGGGGCAGTAGGGGCAGTATAGAGCAGTATGGGGCAGCACAGGGCAGTATAGAGCAGCATGGGGCAGCACAGGACAGTATGGGGCAGTATAGAGCAGTATGGGGCAGTAGGGGCAGTAGGGGGCAGTATAGAGCAGTATAGAGCAGTATGGGGCAGTATAGAGCAGTATAGAGCAGTATGGGGCAGTAGGGGGCAGTATAGAGCAGTATGTGGCAGAAGGGGCAGTATAGAGCAGTATGGGGCAGCACAGGACAGTATGGGGCAGTATGGGGCAGTATAGAGCAGTATGGGGCAGTATAGAGCAGCATGGGGCAGCACAGGACAGTATGGGGCAGCATGGGGCAGCACAGGACAGTATGGGGCAGTATAGAGCAGCATGGGGCAGCACAGGACAGTATGGGGCAGCATGGGGCAGCACAGGACAGTATGGGGCAGTATAGAGCAGTATGGGGCAGTATAGAGCAGCATGGGGCAGCACAGGACAGTATGGGGCAGTATAGAGCAGTATGGGGCAGTATAGAGCAGTATGGGGCAGTAGTGGCAGCACAGGACAGTATGGGGCAGTATAGAGCAGTATGGGGCAGTATAGAGCAGTATGGGGCAGTAGTGGCAGCACAGGGCAGTAGGGGCAGTATAGAGCAGTATGGGGCAGTAGTGGCAGCACAGGGCAGTAGGGGCAGTATAGAGCAGTATAGAGCAGTATGGGGCAGTATAGAGCAGTATAGAGCAGTATGGGGCAGTATAGAGCAGTATGGGGCAGTATAGAGCAGTACAGGGCAGTATAGAGCAGTATAGAGCAGTATGGGGCAGTAGTGGCAGAACAGGGCAGTTTGGGGCAGTAGGGGGCAGTATAGAGCAGTATAGAGCAGTATGGGGCAGTAGTGGCAGCACAGGGCAGTAGGGGCAGCACAGGGCAGTATGGGGCAGTAGTGGCAGCACAGGGCAGTAGGGGCAGTATAGAGCAGTATGGGGTAGTATAGAGCAGTATAGAGCAGTATGGGGCAGTATAGAGCAGTATGGGGCAGTATAGAGCAGTATGGGGCAGTATAGAGCAGTATGGGGCAGTAGGGGCAGCACAGGGCAGTATAGAGCAGTATGGGGCAGTATAGAGCAGTATGGGGCAGTATAGAGCAGCATGGGGCAGCACAGGACAGTATGGGGCAGTATAGAGCAGTATGGGCCAATATGGGCAGTATGGGGCAGTAGTGGCAGCACAGGGCAGTAGGGGCAGTATAGAGCAGTATGGGGCAGCACAGGGCAGTATAGAGCAGCATGGGGCAGCACAGGACAGTATGGGGCAGTATAGAGCAGCATGGGGCAGCACAGGACAGTATGGGGCAGCATGGGGCAGCACAGGACAGTATGGGGCAGTATAGAGCAGTATGGGGCAGTATAGAGCAGCATGGGGCAGCACAGGACAGTATGGGGCAGTATAGAGCAGTATGGGGCAGTAGGGGCAGTATGGGGCAGTAGTGGCAGCACAGGGCAGTAGGGGCAGTATAGAGCAGTATGGGGCAGCACAGGGCAGTATAGAGCAGCATGGGGCAGCACAGGACAGTATGGGGCAGTATAGAGCAGCATGGGGCAGCACAGGACAGTATGGGGCAGCATGGGGCAGCACAGGACAGTATGGGGCAGTATAGAGCAGTATGGGGCAGTATAGAGCAGCATGGGGCAGCACAGGACAGTATGGGGCAGTATAGAGCAGTATGGGGCAGTAGGGGCAGCACGGGGCAGTAGTGGCAGCACAGGGCAGTAGGGGCAGTATAGAGCAGTATGGGGCAGTATGGGGCAGTATAGAGCAGTATGGGGCAGTATAGAGCAGTATGGGGCAGTATGGGGCAGTATAGAGCAGTATGGGGCAGTATAGAGCAGTATGGGGCAGTATGGGGCAGTATAGAGCAGTATGGGGCAGTATAGAGCAGTATGGGGCAGTAGTGGCAGCACGGGGCAGTAGTGGCAGCACAGGACAGTATGGGGCAGTATAGAGCAGTATGGGGCAGTATAGAGCAGCATGGGGCAGCACAGGACAGTATGGGGCAGTATAGAGCAGTATGGGGCAGTATAGAGCAGTATGGGGCAGTATACAGTGGGTCCCAGTTAAAAATTGACACTTCATTCACGATCAAGGTGATTCACGCAGCTGGGTGAAATGTAAGTACAACTGCAGCCGCTTGGGGGCAGCATAGTCTGCTGTGGCGTTCCACGGTTGAACCGGACGGCGCATTCGACAGCAAGGGCTGTGATTGGCCGAGTTTTCAGCGTTTCTCTGTGTTTTTAGCAGCCCCTGCAACATGCTAGTCCACTGTAGCCTAAGCTTTGTACATAATGTTTAACATAGTTTTGGATTCAGTGGCAAGATTTCTTGATTGTACAGTGCCTGTCTCTCAGTAATGTTTTAAAATGAGAGCTTCGTCAGCTGGCAGTAGGCTACTTTGTCGGTAGTCATGAGAAGTTCGCTTGCTACAGAACATAAATATGCTGCCCAGAAACCTTGTGAATAGTTCTGATTTTTTTTTACTACACTAACGAGGTTGAAATGTAGCCTTTGCCTACAGCATCTCCTTAACAGTAATGTTAACAAAATGACAGCATTCATATGACAAAGGAAAACGAATTCGGTCACTCAAGACTGTGCCACAGCAACCAGTGTAGGCTACATTCCTACCCAATAGGCTACTCGAAGCAGATGGCGTTGTCTGACGGTCGAGTGGGTTAATGCACGTAATGCAGATTACAGCTGTTTAAAGCCAGACGTCACGGTACGCTAGAACAAAACTAAAGGTAACTTTAGCTATAGGGCTGTATCAATTTGTCCAAATTAATAGGTCATCGTAGACGTTGTTGTTGTGTTATTGCATGTGGATATTGTGCTATGTAGGCTACTTGTTTTGCAATGCACGGACCTAAAACCGGGTAACGGACAAATATTGTACACGCGTGAATTTGTTTTTGCGGGGGTGGGGGTGGGTGGGTGTACGTACTATAGCGCTCTCTCTCTCTCACACACACACACACACACACACACACACAGTACCTTTCTTAGCCACAGTTAATTTTAGTGGTGATATGTGTTATGGACATTGTTATGCACATTATTGACTGCGGTTTATTCTCATCAATGTCAGTCCATGAATGCATATTGATCAGTTGTTAACTAATACTGTAGGCCTAGAAGTTGCATTTGAAAATGTTACTGTTGTAGGCTGTTTGTTTTTTATTTCAGCCACACTGTTTTAAAGTGGTTAGGACCATTACACACCAATTTTGAATAAGCCATACTGCAATACCAATTTCATGGTTGCACCATGCACATGTTCGCCGATTATGTGGCCCTCAGTAACCTATAAATTCAATGATGTGGCGCTCTATGAAAATGAGTTTGACACCCCTGCTCTAAAATATCTGTCCTGAAGTTGGGGGAGGGTATGGGATGACCAGAGCCGTCTTCGCTGTGCTATTCAGAAAGCATCTTATTGTCTTTCCAGGCGCACACAGCTCGTTATAGCCTATCGAGTGCCTTAGCAGATAGGCTCTGCTCTTGGGTTTGGCCTCACAGCGAACTCAACCCTCTTGTTGCTTGCAGTTTGTTAAATAAAGCGATGCAGATTACATTATTTATTTCTGATTAATTGCGTCTTTTTTGCAACATCTGCTTGTTAGGCTGGGCTACTGTCAATGTCCTGTACAGGTATATGTTCAACAATTGCTGGTGTAGGCCTACAGGCTATAATCAATTAGGGACTGTTCGTTATTTATTTAAGGGGCTACCGGAGGAGTTTTGGGAGCGTTAGTCAAAAAAGACGTGACCCTCCCTCGCCAGCAAGACATTTTTGACACTCCAAATTGATTGAGAAAAAACGCATGACCCTCCCCAGTCCCAACAATTTAGGCTATTGATGCCTTCTGTCTACTGGGTCAATTTGGGAGCTTGCATGCTACGACTCCTTCCTTGAAATGCCTTGAAAAGGCTGTCGTTTGCACAATTTCACAAATAATCACTGGGACCGAAACAAACCTGTCAACTTTTCCCGGGTTTATCGCGTATTTTAACTTTGTCCTCGCTGTCTTAGGAGGAGCTGCAGGGCCGTCGCAAGGGGGTGCGAGGCCCTGTACGAACTTGACAGATGCATGAACTTACGTGCATGAAATCATGCGATAGCTTACTTTACACATAGCCAAGGCTACCGTCGGTGCATTTTAATAGTAGCCTAGTCTAATAAGCTACACCAGCTTGTCTTTAAGAGGGGAAATGTATAGCCTATAACATTAGCTGAGTATTTGGCCATATGGTGTTTATCATAGGCTACATCATGAAACCAAATAGTGTAACAAAGGCGAACACTTTAACAGGGGAAATTAATTGGGCATGAATCATTGTGCTGAACGGTATTTGTCAATGCAGAAACACACGACATTCAAACTGTTGATAAGATGTGCACTATGGAAATTGGTCTGTAGGCTAACAATGTACTTGTACAGGTAAATGTTCAACAATTGCTGTACAGGCTATAATCAATTAGCTAAATCATTTGTCAAGCTGTTTAAATTCGTGCTACATTCAAACGCAAAAGGTGCTTTGATATCTTTTTCGTTTGAACGTCGGCAAGCAGGCATGCTGCGGTTGCAATGAATGAGGATAATTGGTTTTATCTGCGGATTTATTTTTTGCATTATTTTGAATATGACTCGCTCCAGTCTCAACAGCACTTTCCACACGCATCTAAGTTCTAACACATATCCCCTCTCTCGCTTTCTCTCTCTCCATCCCTGCACACGGTGCTTTCTTAAAGGAGCAGCACCATCTTACAACAATTGCATCTACATTTTCATATTAGAATGTTTTGTCAAGTGTAAGCTTAAACTACCGTGATCAATTTAAGTTCCCGTGCCCCCGCTGAAAGTCTCATGCGCTTATCGTTACACTATCAAATCTATAAGTAACCGTGACAAATAGGGTATAAGATATATAAACTCACGCTATTGTATTATCATATATGTTTGGTAATGGCTCAGCTTTCTCTGATTGTTCTACTGACTTGGAAAATGCATCATGGAAGCAGTAAGTCAAGTCGTATCAAAAATAGTAGTGGCAGAACTCCAAAGTGACACCTTGTGGTTGTTTGTGTCAACTGCAGTTTGTGCCGTTTCTGCTGAGAAAATGGGGTGCGTGATTCCTGAAGGAACCCGTCCAAACTTAATGGGGACCCACTGTAGGGCAGTAGGGGGCAGTATAGAGCAGTATAGAGCAGTATGGGGCAGTATAGAGCAGTATGGGGCAGTATAGAGCAGTATGGGGCAGTAGGGGCAGTATAGAGCAGTATGGGGCAGTAGGGGCAGCACAGGGCAGTATAGAGCAGCATGGAGCAGTATGGGGCAGTAGTGGCAGCACAGGGCAGTATAGAGCAGTAGGGGCAGCACAGGGCAGTATAGAGCAGTATGGGGCAGTATAGAGCAGCATGGGGCAGTAGGGGCAGCACAGGGCAGTATAGAGCAGTATGGGGCAGTAGGGGCAGTAGGGGCAGCACAGGGCAGTATAGAGCAGTATGGGGCAGTAGGGGCAGTATAGAGCAGTATGGGGCAGTATAGAGCAGCATGGGGCAGTAGGGGCAGTATAGAGCAGTATGGGGCAGTATAGAGCAGCATGGGGCAGCACAGGGCAGTATGGGGCAGTATAGAGCAGTATGGGGCAGTAGAGGCAGTATAGAGCAGCATGGAGCAGTATGGGGCAGTAGGGGCAGCACAGGGCAGTATAGAGCAGTATGGGGCAGTAGGGGCAGTATAGAGCAGTATGGGGCAGTATAGAGCAGCATGGGGCAGCACAGGGCAGTATGGGGCAGTATAGAGCAGTATGGGGCAGTAGAGGCAGTATAGAGCAGTATGGGGTAGTATAGAGCAGTATGGGGCAGTATAGAGCAGCATGGGGCAGTAGGGGCAGTATAGAGCTGCATGGGGCGGTAGGGGCAGTATAGAGCAGTATGGGGCAGCACAGGGCAATATGGGGCAGTATGGGGCAGCACAGGGCAGTAGGGGCAGTATAGAGCAGTATGGGCCAATATGGGGCTGTATAGAGCAGTATGGGGCAGTTTGGGGCAGTACAGAGCAGTATGGGGCAGTATAGAGCAGTATGGGGCAGTAGGGGCAGCATGGGGCAGTATAGAGCAGTATGGGGCAGTATAGAGCTGTATGGGGCAGTATGGGGCAGTAGGGGCAGTATAGAGCAGTATGGGGCAGTAGGGGCAGTATAGAGCAGCATGGGGCATTATAGAGCAGTATGGGGCAGTAGGGGCAGTATAGAGCAGTATGGGGCAGCATAGAGCAGTATGGGGCAGTAGGGGCAGTATAGAGCAGTATGGGTCAGTAGGGGCAGTATAGAGCAGTATGGGGCCGTATAGAGCAGTATGGGCCAATATGGGGCTGTATAGAGCAGTATGGGGCAATACGGGGCAGAACAGGGCAGTTTGGGGCAGTAGGGGGCAGTATAGAGCAGTATGGGGCAGTATAGAACAGTATAGAGCAGTATGAGGCAGTATAGAGCAGTATGGGGCAGTATAGAGCAGTATGTGGCAGCACAGGGCAGTAGGGGCAGTATAGAGCAGTATGTGGCAGTAGGGGCAGTATAGAGCAGTATGGGGCCGTATAGAGCAGTATGGGGCAGTATAGAGCAGTATGGGGTAGTATAGAGCAGTATGAGGCAGCACAGGGCAGTATGGGGCAGTATAGAGCAGTATGGGCCAATATGGGGCTGTATAGAGCAGTATGGGGCAGCATGGGGCAAAATGGGGCAGCACATGGCAGTTTGGGGCAGTATGGGGCAGTATAGAGCAGTTTGGGGCAGTATGGGGCAGTATAGAGCAGTATGGGGCAGTAGTGGCAGTACAGGGCAGTAGGGGCAGTATAGAGCAGTATGGGGCAGTATGTGGAAGTAGGGGCAGTATAGAGACGCATGGGGCAGTATAGAGCAGCATGGGGCAGTATAGAGCGGTATGGGGCAGTATAGAGCAGTATGGGGCAGTATAGAGCAGTATGGGGCAGTAGGGGCAGTATAGAGAAGTATGGGGCAGTATAGAGCAGTATGGGGCAGCACAGGGCAGCATAGAGCAGTATGGGGCAGTAGGGGCAGTATAGAGCAGTATGGGGCCTTATAGAGCATGGGCCAATATGGGGCTGTATAGAGCAGTATGGGGCAGAACAGGGCAGTTTGGGGCAGTATAGAGCAGTATAGAGCAGTATGGGGCAGTATAGAGCAGTATGGGGCAGTAGGGGCAGTACAGAGCAGTATGGGGCATTATAGAGCAGTATGGGGCAGTAGGGGCAGTATAGAGCAGCATGGGGCAGTATAGAGCAGCATGGGGCAGTATAAAGCAGTATGGGGCAGTACAGAGCAGTATGGGGCAGTATAGAGCAGTATGGGGCAGTATAGAGCAGTATGGGGCAGTAAGGGCAGTATAGAGCAGTATGGGGCAGTAGGGGCAGTATAGAGCAGTAGGGGCAGTATAGAGCAGCATGGGGCATTATAGAGCAGTATGGGGCAGTATAGAGGAGTATGGGGCAGTATAGAGCAGCATGGGGCAGCACAGGGCAGTATGGGGCAGTATAGAGTAGTATGGGGCAGTATAGGACAGTAGGGGCAGTATAGAGCAGTATGGGGCAGTATAGAGCAGTATGGGGTAGTATAGAGCAGTATGGGGCAGTATAGAGCAGTATGGGGTAGTATAGAACAGTATAGAGCAGTATGGGGCAGTATAGAGCAGCATAGAGCAGTATAGAGCAGTATGGGGCAGTAGGGGCAGTATAGAGCAGCATAGGGCAGTATAGAGCAGTATGGGGCAGTATAGAGCAGCATGGGGCAGTAGGGGCAGTATAGAGCTGCATGGGGCGGTAGGGGCAGTATAGAGCAGTATGGGGCAGCACAGGGCAATATGGGGCAGTATGGGGCAGCACAGGGCAGTAGGGGCAGTATAGAGCAGTATGGGCCAATATGGGGCTGTATAGAGCAGTATGGGGCAGTTTGGGGCAGTAGGGGCAGTATAGAGCAGTATGGGGCAGTAGGGGCAGTATAGAGCAGTAAGGGGCAGTATAGAGCAGTATGGGGCAGTATAGAGCAGCATGGGGCAGTATAGAGCAGTATGGGCCAATATGGGGCTGTATAGAGCAGTATGGGGCAATACGGGGCAGAACAGGGCAGTTTGGGGCAGTAGGGGGCAGTATAGAGCAGTATGGGGCAGTATAGAACAGTATAGAGCAGTATGAGGCAGTATAGAGCAGTATGGGGCAGTAGTGGCAGCACAGGGCAGTAGGGGCAGCACAGGGCAGTAGGGGCAGTATAGAGCAGTATGGGGCAGTAGGAGCAGTATGGGGCAGTAGTGGCAGTACAGGGCAGTAGGGGCAGTATGGGGCAGTGTGGGGTAGTATAGAGCAGTATGGGGCAGTATAGAGCAGTATGTGGCAGTAGGGGCAGTATAGAGCAGTATGGGGCCGTATAGAGCAGTATGGGGCAGTATAGAGCAGTATGGGGTAGTATAGAGCAGTATGAGGCAGCACAGGGCAGTATGGGGCAGTATAGAGCAGTATGGGCCAATATGGGGCTGTATAGAGCAGTATGGGGCAGCATGGGGCAAAATGGGGCAGCACATGGCAGTTTGGGGCAGTATGGGGCAGTATAGAGCAGCATGGGGCAGTATGGGGCAGTATAGAGCAGTTTGGGGCAGTATAGAGCAGTATGGGGCAGTAGTGGCAGTACAGGGCAGTAGGGGCAGTATGGGGCAGTAGGGGCAGTATAGAGCAGTATGGGGCAGTATGTGGAAGTAGGGGCAGTATAGAGACGCATGGGGCAGTATAGAGCAGCATGGGGCAGTATAGAGCGGTATGGGGCAGTATAGAGCAGTATGGGGCAGTATAGAGCAGTATGGGGTAGCACAGGGCAGCATAGAGCAGTATGGGGCAGTAGGGGAAGTATAGAGCAGTATGGGGCCTTATAGAGCATGGGCCAATATGGGGCTGTATAGAGCAGTATGGGGCAGAACAGGGCAGTTTGGGGCAGTATAGAGCAGTATAGAGCAGTATGGGGCAGTATAGAGCAGTATGGGGCAGTAGGGGCAGTATAGAGCAGTAAGGGGCAGTATAGAGCAGTATGGGGCAGTATAGAGCAGCATGGGGCAGTATAGAGCAGTATGGGCCAATATGGGGCTGTATAGGGCAGTATGGGGCAATACGGGGCAGAACAGGGCAGTTTGGGGCAGTAGGGGGCAGTATAGAGCAGTATGGGGCAGTATAGAACAGTATAGAGCAGTATGAGGCAGTATAGAGCAGTATGGGGCAGTAGTGGCAGCACAGGGCAGTAGGGGCAGCACAGGGCAGTAGGGGCAGTATAGAGCAGTATGGGGCAGTAGGAGCAGTATGGGGCAGTAGTGGCAGTACAGGGCAGTAGGGGCAGTATAGAGCAGTATGGGGCAGTGTGGGGTAGTATAGAGCAGTATGGGGCAGTATAGAGCAGTATGTGGCAGTAGGGGCAGTATAGAGCAGTATGGGGCCGTATAGAGCAGTATGGGGCAGTATAGAGCAGTATGGGGTAGTATAGAGCAGTATGAGGCAGCACAGGGCAGTATGGGGCAGTATAGAGCAGTATGGGCCAATATGGGGCTGTATAGAGCAGTATGGGGCAGCATGGGGCAAAATGGGGCAGCACATGGCAGTTTGGGGCAGTATGGGGCAGTATAGAGCAGCATGGGGCAGTATGGGGCAGTATAGAGCAGTTTGGGGCAGTATAGAGCAGTATGGGGCAGTAGTGGCAGTACAGGGCAGTAGGGGCAGTATGGGGCAGTAGGGGCAGTATAGAGCAGTATGGGGCAGTATAGAGCAGTATGGGGCAGTATGGGGCTGTAGGGGCAGTATAGAGCAGTATGGGGCAGTATGTGGAAGTAGGGGCAGTATAGAGACGCATGGGGCAGTATAGAGCAGCATGGGGCAGTATAGAGCGGTATGGGGCAGTATAGAGCAGTATGGGGCAGTATAGAGCAGTATGGGGCAGCACAGGGCAGCATAGAGCAGTATGGGGCAGTAGGGGAAGTATAGAGCAGTATGGGGCCTTATAGAGCATGGGCCAATATGGGGCTGTATAGAGCAGTATGGGGCAGAACAGGGCAGTTTGGGGCAGTATAGAGCAGTATAGAGCAGTATGGGGCAGTATAGAGCAGTATGGGGCAGTAGGGGCAGTATAGAGCAGCATGGGGCAGTATAGAGCAGCATGGGGCAGTATAAAGCAGTATGGGGCAGTACAGAGCAGTATGGGGCAGTATAGAGCAGTATGGGGCAGTAAGGGCAGTATAGAGCAGTATGGGGCAGTAGGGGCAGTATAGAGCAGTATGGGGCAGTATAGAGCAGTATGAGGCAGTATAGAGCAGTATAGAGCAGCATGGGGCAGTATAGAGCAGTATGGGGCAGTAGTGGCAGCACAGGGCAGTAGGGGCAGTATAGAGCAGTATGGGGCAGTGTGGGGTAGTATAGAACAGTATAGAGCAGTATGGGGCAGTATAGAGCAGCATGGGGCAGTAGGGGCAGTATAGAGCAGTATGGGGCAGTAGGGGCAGTACAGAGCAGTATGGGGCAGTAAGGGCAGTATAGAGCAGTATGGGGCAGTAGAGAGCAGTATGGGGCAGCATAGAGCAGTATGGGCCAATATGGGGCTGTATAGAGCAGTATGGGGCAGCATGGGGCAATACGGGGCAGCAATGGGCAGTTTGGGGCAGTATAGAGCAGTATGGGGCAGCATGGGGCAATACGGGGCAGCAATGGGCAGTTTGGGGCAGTATAGAGCAGTATGGGGCAGTATAGAGCAGTATGGGTCAGCACAGGGCAGTAGGGGCAGTATAGAGCAGTATGGGGCAGTATAGAGCAGTATGGGCCAATATGGGGCTGTATAGAGCAGTATGGGGCAGCATGGGGCAATACGGGGCAGCAATGGGCAGTTTGGGGCAGTATAGAGCAGTATGGGGCAGTATAGAGCAGTATGGGGCAGTAGTGGCAGCACAGGGCAGTAGGGGCAGCACAGGGCAGTATGGGGCAGTAGGGGCAGTATAGAGCCGTATAGAGCAGTATGGGGCAGTATAGAGCAGTATGGGGCAGTATAGAGCAGTATGGGGCAGTAGGGGCAGCATAGAGCAGTATCGGGCAGTAGGGGCAGTATAGAGCAGTATGGGGCCGTAGGGGCAGTATAGAGCAGTATGGGGCCGTATAGAGCAGTATGGGTCAATATGGGGCTGTATAGAGCAGTATGGGGCAGCATGGGGCAATACGGGGCAGAACAGGGCAGTTTGGGGCAGTAGGGGGCAGTATAGAGCAGTATGAGGCAGTATAGAGCAGTATGGGGCAGTAGTGGCAGCACAGGGCAGTAGGGGCAGCACAGGGCAGTAGGGGCAGTATAGAGCAGTATGGGGCAGTGTGGGGTAGTATAGAACAGTATAGAGCAGTATGGGGCAGTATAGAGCAGTATGGGGCAGCATGGGGCAATACGGGGCAGCAATGGGCAGTTTGGGGCAGTATAGAGCAGTATGGGGCAGCATGGGGCAATACGGGGCAGCAATGGGCAGTTTGGGGCAGTATAGAGCAGTATGGGGCAGTATAGAGCAGTATGGGTCAGCACAGGGCAGTAGGGGCAGTATAGAGCAGTATGGGGCAGTATAGAGCAGTATGGGCCAATATGGGGCTGTATAGAGCAGTATGGGGCAGCATGGGGCAATACGGGGCAGCAATGGGCAGTTTGGGGCAGTATAGAGCAGTATGGGGCAGTATAGAGCAGTATGGGGCAGTAGTGGCAGCACAGGGCAGTAGGGGCAGCACAGGGCAGTATGGGGCAGTAGGGGCAGTATAGAGCAGTATGGGGCAGTAGTGGCAGTACAGGGCAGTAGGGGCAGTATGGGGCAGTAGGGGCAGTATAGAGCAGTATGGGGCAGTATAGAGCAGTATGGGGCAGTATGGGGCTGTAGGGGCAGTATAGAGCAGTATGGGGCAGTATGTGGAAGTAGGGGCAGTATAGAGACGCATGGGGCAGTATAGAGCAGCATGGGGCAGTATAGAGCGGTATGGGGCAGTATAGAGCAGTATGGGGCAGTATAGAGCAGTATGGGGCAGCACAGGGCAGCATAGAGCAGTATGGGGCAGTAGGGGAAGTATAGAGCAGTATGGGGCCTTATAGAGCATGGGCCAATATGGGGCTGTATAGAGCAGTATGGGGCAGAACAGGGCAGTTTGGGGCAGTATAGAGCAGTATAGAGCAGTATGGGGCAGTATAGAGCAGTATGGGGCAGTAGGGGCAGTATAGAGCAGTATGGGGCAGTAGTGGCAGCACAGGGCAGTAGGGGCAGCACAGGGCAGTATGGGGCAGTAGGGGCAGTATAGAGCAGTATGGGGCAGTAAGGGCAGTACAGGGCAGTAGGGGCAGTATGGGGCAGTAGGGGCAGTATGGGGCAGTATAGAGCAGTATGAGGCAGTATAGAGCAGTATAGAGCAGCATGGGGCAGTATAGAGCAGTATGGGGCAGTAGTGGCAGCACAGGGCAGTAGGGGCAGTATAGAGCAGTATGGGGCAGTGTGGGGTAGTATAGAACAGTATAGAGCAGTATGGGGCAGTATAGAGCAGCATGGGGCAGTAGGGGCAGTATAGAGCAGTATGGGGCAGTAGGGGCAGTACAGAGCAGTATGGGGCAGTAAGGGCAGTATAGAGCAGTATGGGGCAGTAGAGAGCAGTATGGGGCAGCATAGAGCAGTATGGGCCAATATGGGGCTGTATAGAGCAGTATGGGGCAGCATGGGGCAATACGGGGCAGCAATGGGCAGTTTGGGGCAGTATAGAGCAGTATGGGGCAGCATGGGGCAATACGGGGCAGCAATGGGCAGTTTGGGGCAGTATAGAGCAGTATGGGGCAGTATAGAGCAGTATGGGTCAGCACAGGGCAGTAGGGGCAGTATAGAGCAGTATGGGGCAGTATAGAGCAGTATGGGCCAATATGGGGCTGTATAGAGCAGTATGGGGCAGCATGGGGCAATACGGGGCAGCAATGGGCAGTTTGGGGCAGTATAGAGCAGTATGAGGCAGTATAGAGCAGTATGGGGCAGTAGTGGCAGCACAGGGCAGTAGGGGCAGCACAGGGCAGTAGGGGCAGTATAGAGCAGTATGGGGCAGTGTGGGGTAGTATAGAACAGTATAGAGCAGTATGGGGCAGTATAGAGCAGCATGGGGCAGTAGGGGCAGTATAGAGCAGTATGGGGCAGTAGGGGCAGTACAGAGCAGTATGAGGCAGTAAGGGCAGTATAGAGCAGTATGGGGCAGTATAGAGCAGTATGGGGTAGTATAGAGCAGCATGGGGCATTATAGAGCAGTATGGGGCAGTACAGAGCAGTATGGGGCAGCACAGGGCAGCATAGAGCAGTATGGGGCAGTATAGAGCAGTATGGGTCAGCACAGGGCAGTAGGGCCAGTATAGAGCAGTATGGGGCAGTATAGAGCAGTATGGGCCAATATGGGGCTGTATAGAGCAGTATGGGGCAGCATGGGGCAATACGGGGCAGCAATGGGCAGTAGGGGGCAGTATAGAGCAGTATGGGGCAGTAGTGGCAGCACAGAGCAGTATGGGGCAGTCGGGGCAGTATAGAGCAGTATGGGGCAGCATGGGGCAATACGGGGCAGAACAGGGCAGTTTGGGGCAGTAGGGGGCAGTATAGAGCAGTATAGAGCAGTATGGGGCAGTATAGAGCAGTATAGAGCAGTATGAGGCAGGATAGAGCAGTATGGGGCAGTAGTGGCAGCACAGGGCAGTAGGGGCAGTATAGAGCAGTATGGGGCAGTAGTGGCAGCACAGGGCAGTAGGGGCAGTATAGAGCAGTATGGGGCAGTGTGGGGTAGTATAGAACAGTATAGAGCAGCATGGGGCAGTATAGAGCAGTATGTGGCAGAAGGGGCAGTATAGAGCAGTATGGGGCAGCACAGGGCAGTATGGGGCAGTATAGAGCAGTATGAGGCAGCGCAGGGCAGTATGGGGCAGTATAGAGCAGTATGGGCCAATATGGGGCTGTATAGAGCAGTATGGGGCAGCATGGGGCAATATGGGGCAGCACATGGCAGTTTGGGGCAGTATAGAGCAGTATGGGGCAGTATAGAGCAGTTTGGGGCAGTATGGGGCAGTATAGAGCAGTATTGGGCAGTAGTGGCAGTACAGGGCAGTAGGGGCAGTATAGAGCAGTATGGGGCAGTAGGGGCAGTATAGAGCAGTATGGGGCAGTAGGGGCAGTAAAGAGCAGTATGGGGCAGTATGGGGCAGCACAGGGCAGCATAGAGCAGTATAGAGCAGTATGGGGCAGTAGGAGCAGTATAGAGCAGTATGGGGCAGTATAGAGCAGTATGGGGCAGTATAGAGCAGTATGGGTCAGCACAGGGCAGTAGGGCCAGTATAGAGCAGTATGGGGCAGTATAGAGCAGTATGGGCCAATATGGGCCTGTATAGAGCAGTATGGGGCAGCATGGGGCAATACGGGGCAGCAATGGGCAGTTTGGGGCAGTAGGGGGCAGTATAGAGCAGTATGGGGCAGTATAGAGCAGTATGGGGCAGTAGTGGCAGCACAGGGCAGTAGGGGCAGTATAGAGCAGTATGGGGCAGTACAGAGCAGTATGGGGCAGTATAGAGCAGTATAGAGCAGTATGGGGCAGTATAGAGCAGCATGGGGCAGTATAGAGCAGTATAGAGCGGTATGGGGCAGTATAGAGCAGTATGGGGCAGTATAGAGCAGTATGGGGCAGTAGGGGCAGTATAGAGCAGTATGGGGCCGTATAGAGCAGTATGGGCCAATATGGGGCTGTATAGAGCAGTATGGGGCAGCATGGGGCAATACGGGGCAGAACAGGGCAGTTTGGGGCAGTAGGGGGCAGTATAGAGCAGTATAGAGCAGTATGGGGCAGTATAGAGCAGTATAGAGCAGTATGGGGCAGTAGTGGCAGCACAGGGCAGTAGGGGCAGTATAGAGCAGTAGGGGGCAGTATAGAGCAGTATGGGGTAGTATAGAACAGTATAGAGCAGTATGGGGCAGTATAGAGCAGAATGGGGCAGTATAGAGCAGTATTGGGCAGAAGGGACAGTATAGAGCAGTATGGGGCAGTATAGAGCAGTATGGGGCAGTATAGAGCAGTGTGAGGCAGCGCAGGGCAGTATGGGGCACTATAGAGCAGTATGGGCCAATATGGGGCTGTATAGAGCAGTATGGGGCAGCATGGGGCAATATGGGGCAGCACATGGCAGTTTGGGGCAGTATAGAGCAGTATGGGGCAGTATAGAGCAGTTTGGGGCAGTATGGGGCAGTATAGAGCAGTATTGGGCAGTAGTGGCAGTACAGGGCAGTAGGGGCAGTATAGAGCAGTATGGGGCAGTAGGGGCAGTATAGAGCAGTATGGGGCAGTATAGAGCAGTATGGGGCAGTATAGAGCAGTATGGGTCAGCACAGGGCAGTAGGGCCAGTATAGAGCAGTATGGGGCAGTATAGAGCAGTATGGGCCAATATGGGGCTGTATAGAGCAGTATGGGGCAGCATGGGGCAATACGGGGCAGCAATGGGCAGTTTGGGGCAGTAGGGGGCAGTATAGAGCAGTATGGGGCAGTAGTGGCAGCACAGGGCAGTATAGAGCAGTATGGGGCAGTACAGAGCAGTATGGGGCAGTATAGAGAAGTATAGAGCAGTATGGGGCAGTAGGGGCAGTATAGAGCAGCATGGGGCAGTATAGAGCAGTATAGAGCAGTATGGGGCAGTATAGAGCAGTATGGGACAGTATAGAGCAGTATGGGGCAGCACAGGGCAGCATAGAGCAGTATGGGGCAGTAGGGGCAGTATAGAGCAGTATGGGGCCGTATAGAGCAGTATGGGCCAATATGGGGCTGTATAGAGCAGTATGGGGCAACATGGGGCAATACGGGGCAGAACAGGGCAGTTTGGGGCAGTAGGGGGCAGTATAGAGCAGTATAGAGCAGTATGGGGCAGTATAGAGCAGTATAGAGCAGCATGGGGCAGTAGTGGCAGCACAGGGCAGTAGGGGCAGTATAGAGCAGTATGGGCCAATATGGGGCTGTATAGAGCAGTATGGGGCAACATGGGGCAATACGGGGCAGAACAGGGCAGTATGGGGCAGTAGGGGCAGTATAGAGCAGTATGGGGCAGTAGTGGCAGCACAGGGCAGTAGGGGCATTATAGAGCAGTATAGAGCAGTATGGGGCAGTATAGAGCAGTATGGGGCAGTAGGGGCAGTATAGAGCAGTATGGGGCAGTAGGGGCAGTATAGAGCAGTATGGGGCAGTATAGAGCAGCATGGGGCAGTATAGAGCAGTATGGGGCAGTATAGAGCAGTATAGAGCAGCATGGGGCAGTAGTGGCAGCACAGGGCAGTAGGGGCATTATAGAGCAGTATAGAGCAGTATGGGGCAGTATAGAGCAGTATGGGGCAGTAGGGGCAGTATAGAGCAGTATGGGGCAGTATAGAGCAGTATGGGGCAGTATAGAGCAGTATGGGGCAGTATGGGGCAGTATAGAGCAGTATGGGGCAGTATAGAGCAGTATGGGGCAGTATGGGGCAGTATAGAGCAGTATGGGGCAGTATAGAGCAGTATAGAGCAGTAGTGGCAGCACAGAGCAGTAGGGGCAGTATAGAGCAGTATGGGGCAGTAGGGGCAGTAAAGAGCAGTAGGGGGCAGTATAGAGCAGTATGGGCCAATATGGGGCAGTATGGGGCAGTATGGGGCAGTATAGAGCAGTATAGAGCAGTATGGGGCAGTATGGGGCAGTATAGAGCAGTATGGGGCAGTATGGGGCAGTATAGAGCAGTATGGGGCAGTATAGAGCAGTATGGGGCAATATGGGGACAGACAAGGAGAGCACTTCAAGCACAGAAGATGCAGGATGCCAGAGAAAGTGGTTAAAGCCTTTTGCAATTTACCCTCCTGATAATGAGGCCACGGGGAGTTGAGGAGTGTGTGTGTGAGTTTGTGTGTGTGTGTGTGAGTTTGTGTGTGTGTGTGTGAGTGTGTGTGTGTGTGTGTGTGTGAGTGTGAGTGTGTGTGTGTGTGTGTGTGTGTGTGTTTTGGGGAGTCTAGGAGGCAGGCCAGGATCAATTCAAATTAATTGTGTTGCATTTCCTGATTGTTGGGGGTGGGGGTATGGGGGCCATGTACGTCATGATGACATCATCAGCTGTCTGGAGCACTCAGCATCAATCAGGCAGACAGACGTTCTCAGCAGGCCTAACCTGTCTGCTAATGCTGAACTCTGCCTCAGCCCAGCAGAGCTTAATGCTGCACCCACAATACCAAAGCCAAGGATTCTAGAACGAAACTGTGGAATGCCCACGAATGGACAACCAAGCATCATTCGGAATCAGCTGCAGTCACTGTCAATGCTGTCGGTCTCAGTGCGTACTAGTGACAGTGGCGCTTACTGTACATAGGCCTACAACAAAAACTCGGCGCAGAGTTATTATAGTTTTGAGATTTTCATTGGTTTTTATGTAAGAGATAACGGCCGCCGAGGTGTCCTGTTATACGGAATTAATGGACGAGGGCGAGAGGCAAAGAACTCCCCGACGCGCAGCGGCCGTTATCCCGCTTATCACCCGGTTACCACTATATGCAACAGTCATGCCTTTATAGCACTATATGCAACAGTCATGCCTTTATAGCACTATATGCAATAGTCATGCCTTTATAGCACTATATGCAACAGTCATGCCTTTATAGCACTATATGCAATAGTCATGCAATAGTCGTGCCTTTATAGCACTATATGCAATAGTCATGCCTTTATAGCACTATATGCAATAGTCATGCCTTTATAGCACTATATGCAATAGTCATGCAATAGTCATGCCTTTATAGCACTATATGCAATAGTCATGCCTTTATAGCACTATATGCAATAGTCATGCCTTTATAGCACTATATGCAACAGTCATGCCTTTATAGCACTATATGCAACAGTCATGCCTTTATAGCACTATATGCAACAGTCATGCCTTTATAGCACTATATGCAATAGTCATGCAATAGTCATGCCTTTATAGCACTATATGCAATAGTCATGCCTTTATAGCACTATATGCAATATATGTAATAGTCATGCCTTTATAGCACGCAATGGAAACAAGTGGTTCCGTTTAAAAAGAAGCCAACTTGTTCAGTTTGTTGTACAACTTTCTTTGGCCCCATAACAGCGATACAGTTAGCTTGTTTACAGTTGATTCCTTGTTGCGAGGCCTGCTTCCAGGCTCAACCGTCGTCCTACTATGGTTGTTATAGTTACCATTCATAAGCATTGATATGGAACGGTGATTAAACCTTTTTTACCAGATCTACTTCATAGGTGTCCCGTTATTCAGAATTAATAGCCACCCCACCAGCCAATCAGAAGAGTATTTCTTCTCTCCGGGTGATCATTTTATTTAGTCTTTCAGTTTGGATTCTGATTTCAGTTTAGTTTTAGCTAGTTTTACTAGTGCAATCGTAGTTTTAGTTTAAGTTTTTCAGGTTTTATGAGGAACGTCTTGATTTAGAGATCCTGTAGAACCTGATAATGCAATAACTTCCCAATAATATAATAAAAATCTCCTCTTAACTTCCCAATAATATAATAAAAACCTCCTCTTAACTACGTGCACTGAAACACAGTGTCCCTTTGCTTCTTGGTCGCCAATAGAGAAGGTAGAAACACAATGCTCTCTAATTAGCAGGTATTGGTGGCACCTTTGACCAAGTTAATACAATATTGGAAAATTATTACATTACTGGGTTCCTAAAAAATAAGGTTAAACCCAATAATGGTGTAGGGTCTTTATAGAGTCCCAGGTGTGGTGTAGGGTCTTTATGGAGTCCCAGGTGTGGTGTAGGGTCTTTATGGAGTCCCAGGTGTGGTGTAGGGTCTTTATAGAGTCCCAGGTGTGGTGTAGGGTCTTCAGCCGTCTTTAAACAGCCCCAGGTGTAATGTAGGGTCTTTATAGAGTCCCAGGTGTGGTGTAGGGTCTTTATAAAGTCCCAGGTGTGGTGTAGGGTCTTCAGCTCTCCCTTTACCGTCCTGCGCAGGTGTTCTTGGGTCGGCCTCTTTTACGCTTGCCATTTGGTGTCCAGTGAAGGGCAGTTTGTGTGATGTTATCTTGCTTTCTATGTATTACCAATCCAAAAAGATCTTGAATGAATGGAAAAAATATCAGATGCTTTTTCATTGTGCCTGTTTTGCCATCTGTAGAACCCAATGATGTAATAACTTCCCGATAATGTTATAACTCTCAATAATGTAATACAAATTTCCTCTTAACTCCAACAACAATGAAATAAAACTTGATAATGTTATCAGTTCACAATGTAATGCAATAAAACATTTTATTACATTAATGGGGGTTTATTACACACCTGGGAGACACACCTGAAGACCCTACACCACACCTGGGGCTGTATAAAGACCCTACACCACACCTGGAGCTCTATAAAGACCCTACACCACACCTGGGACTCTATAAAGACTCTACACCACACCTGAGACTCTATAAAGACCCTACACCACACCTGAGACTCTATAAAGATGGCTGAAGACCCTACACCACACCTGGGACTGTATAAAGATGGCCTCTAACAGATGATGAGGTCTAGTACAGTAAGTGGTGTGTGTGTGTATGTATGCCTCTAACAGATGATGAGGTATAGTAGGTGGTGTGTGTGTGTGTGCATGTATGCCTCTAACAGATGATGAGGTCGAGTAGGTGGTGTGTGTGTGCATGTATGCCTCTAACAGATGATGAGGTCTAGCAGGTGGTGTCCTCTTTGTACACTTCATGGGCTCTCTGATTAAAAAGACCACACTGTAGGCCCCAGCTGTGGCGCAACTGGCTGGGGCACCTGCACCGTATGCTGGCGACCCGGGTTCGATTCCCGCCCCGTGGTCCTTTCCGGATCCCACCCCGACTCTCTCTCCCACTCACTTCCTGTCACTCTCCACTGTCACTATCATTAAAGGCATAAAAAGGTATACTTAAAAAAAAAAAAAAGACCCCACTGTAGATCTCAAAGCTTCTCCTGTCTGAATGGGTGCTGAGTTCTCTTCTCCTCTTCATCTCATCCTCATATTATATCTTCTCCTCCTCATCTCCTCTCCTCTCATCTCCTCCTCCTCTCATCTCCTCTCTTCATCTCATCCTCATCTTATATCTTCTCCTCCTCATCTCCTCCTCCTCTCCTCTCCTCCTCCTCCTCATCTCCTCTCCTCTTCATCTCCTCCTCCTCTCATCTCCTCTCTTCATCTCATCCTCATCTTATATCTTCTCCTCCTCTCCTCCTCATCTCCTCTCCTCTCCTCCTCATCTCCTCCTCATCTCCTCTCCTCTCCTCTTCATCTCTCCTCCTCATCTCCTCCTCATCTCCTCTCCTCTCCTCTTCATCTCTTCTCCTCATCTCCTCCTCCTCTCCTCTCCTCCTCCTCCTTCTCATCTCCTCTCCTCTTCTCCTCCTCTCCTCTCCTCTTCCTCATCTCCTCCTCCTCCTCATCTCCTCTCCTCTCCTCCTCTCCTCCTCTCCTCTTCATCTTTTCTTTGTTACTTCTCTTGTCTTCTCTTCTCCTCTCTCCTCACCGAGCTGTTCCATGACTTGTGTGTTTTTTCTCTTGATATGCAAACTGCCAGCAGTTAACACACATCTTACAGAGCTCTCACACACGTACACAGCAGACACATAAAGTGGTGATCATATTCATACCACACACACACACACACACACACGTCCGTTCCTCCTCCTTAGGGCGACTCCCACTCTGTGTCCTGCTGGTTCAGGGCTTCGGCGTCGGGCGAAGACTCCCGCTGAATAATGGATACCTCTCTTCACACGTTTCTGCCCAATAAAGCCAATTAATCTGCTCCACCTGTCTGTCCCACCAGCGGGCAGGCGAGTGGCCAGGCAGGCAGACCTCTCAACGCCAAGGACAGGACAGGACAGGACAGGACAGTCCTGTCAGGGGAGAGCACAGAATTAACCACCAGAAATGCTACATCCGAGGTGAAGGTGTGTGTGTGGGCATATCTCAGAGACGGAGAAAGACAGCAAGACTGTGAGTGTGTGTGTGTGTATAAGAGAGAGAGAGAGAGAGAGATACCAAGACACTCTTTTTCTATGTGTTAGCTGAGAGGGTCCCTATTCTATTCTGCATATGGGCTAATATGGGCTAATATGGGCTCTCTGCTCCAGCTGAGCTGGGCCCCATGGGTGGGGTGATCTCGGGCTCTCCTGGACTCTGCTGGGCTCTGCTGGACTCTCCTGGACTCTGCTGGACTCTCCTGGACTCTGCTGGACTCTGCTGGGCTCTGCTGGACTCTCCTGGACTCGGCTGGGCTCTGCTGGGCTCTCCTGGACTCTGCTGGACTCTGCTGGGCTCTGCTGGGCTCTCCTCCTGACCTGGGCTCTGCTGGACTCTGCTGGACTCTCCTGGGCTCTGCTGGGCTCTGCTGGACTCTGCTGGGCTCTCCTCCTGACCTGGGCTCTGCTGGGCTCTCCTGGACTCTCCTCCTGACCTGGAGCAGTGATCAGAAAGGATCTGAAAGGAGCACAACTGCAGCAACCAGCTCAGCTCATCAGAACCGGACCACTGGACTCTCACTGAAGATCTATCAGAGCATCAGTCTCCATGCATCAGAACCGGACCACTGGACTCTCACTGAAGATCTATCAGAGCATCAGTCTCCATGCATCAGAACCGGACCACTGGACTCTCACTGAAGATCTATCAGAGCATCAGTCTCCATGCATCAGAACCGGACCACTGGACTCTCACTGAAGATCTATCAGAGCATCAGTCTCCATGCATCAGGACCGGACCACTGGACTCTCACTGAAGATCTATCAGAGCATCAGTCTCCATGCATCAGAACCGGACCACTGGACTCTCACTACATGGGGAAGTGCTGTAAAGAGCATCAGTCTCCATGCATCAGGACTGGACCACTGGACTCTCACTGAAGATCTATGCCCATGGGGAAGTGCTGTAAAGGGCATCAGTCTCAATGTGTGTGTGTGGAAGCTGATGATGACTGGCTTTCTACGTCACCAAACCTCTAAACAGCTGCACTCCTTTAAACAGAGGCATACATGCCACTGGTGCTTCTGTTCAGGATGTTACTGACCAGACTGCAACTAGCAGAACATCACAGAGACATTTGTCCCTGTCTGGACACACACTTTGAGTTACCTGTGCCACTCATTCTGGACCTCACACACTGGTTCAGTTTTTCCTACGTGACATATTGGACCTCAGGCTACAGGACAAGAGTCTGTGAACTCGGTGACTCACCTCCGTGCATCACGCCTCTAGTGTCAGAAAAGTTATTCCGCGTGTAACCACTAGAGGGACCCCGGAGCAGCTGCGTGGAACCCATCATAGCTCTGCACAAATACAGTAACAGCAAAAACAGCGGTAACGGTTTACCTGTGCCCTCCCGTTATCAGCCTCGAGCCAGGACAAACTGGGACAACACTCCACGCTATTACTGAGGGGATGTTCTCCAATAAACGGCTCAGTGCTCAATGCTCAGTGACAAAATAAAGATAAAAGATTCTCGAAACGGTCTTAACCTTAATTTGGCATAAGGATATTTTCTTGTCTTTTATTTTTGAGAATTAGTTGTTTTGTAATTGAGTTGTGAAAATAATTGTAAAACAATATGGCGAATCGCATTGCTTTTTTTGAAATAAAAATGTGTCTTCCTTAAGGCGCCAGGCCACATATCTTGCTTTGCATTCTATTCTCAGGGGGCGTTTGGTATGTCAGCCAAAAGTGTGCCATATAAGACATACGCGTATGTTGTTAAGTATATTTACAGCGGGTTAAGGAAGAGCAGGCTGGCAAATGATTTTGACCTCTCCACATTGATTGATTGCTTACTTAGTCATCCCTCTACTTTAATGGAATCCATTCAATTGAGAAGGTGGAGCACTTGGATGAATTAACATATTCCGTTCCCCCCTCAATCGGAGCTGAAGTGTCTTTGAAAGGGGCAAGGAAGGGGGTCGTGGCTTAACATTATAAAGGAAAAAATAACGCCGCATCGCTTCTTGCTTGGTGTAGAATCCGCGTCTTCACGAGCTTTTGTACAAACCTGGATACTGTGGAAGACACTGCGCGTGACTTTTGCTTTTTGCTTTTGTAGCTAATTGAATCCTCCTTTGCAGCCTTGCAGTTTACATTTTTTCCCTCTGTTCACTTGAAAATGAAACTTTTGCCATTTTGCTCCTGGCTCGCATGCCTTCTCATTTGCATCATGTGCTTGGGATATGCGTGCGGGACCAAAAGGCGAGATGGGAGAGCCAGCAGAGACTTGGTGCGCATTAGGGAAGCTACTGCTACCTCCTCTGGAGCCTGTGCCACTCGCTTGCCGCGGGGCAAACGCTCCTTGCCCGGGATGAATCGGCGCTCTCCTCGCCGGTATCCCCGGTCCTCTCATGCGGAGAAGAGCCCACCGGGGCGGCTGAAGGCTGTTTACTTTGCCGGCAGAAGTGATCAGCTGCGTCTGAAGCCCAGCGTGGAGGTGCCGAGGGGGAATTTCACTCTGGAAATGTGGATCAAACCCGAGGGTGGGCAACGGTCGCCAGCTGTAATCGCAGGTCAGATTTAATTTGATTGCTGAGTGAAATGTTTGTGCAAATGGACAATTAAGTTCGCAAAGTTTACAGTAACACTTGATAACTTGATATTTTTTTGTTTATTGCACAATAACGCCTTGTATTTCAAAACTGTATCTTTGAACAAGTAGCGTTTGAGGCGATCAATTAATTTAGAGAAAGACCATTCGAGGTTAGGGAATTAAGCAGATGCGTCGTAAAAGGCATATTCTTTTCGAGCTCAATTCGTCCAGACACCAAGAGATGCCAACTTTATTATCGGAGCGAATGGTGGCTGGAGCAGGCTACAAAACTGAAACTCGCGCAACTGCAGGCTCCATCGATACGTAACGGTCTGGGATTTTGTCGTTATTTAACATTGAACACCCCTATAAAGAAAGTTGATGCCCGCATTCTCCTTGCCGTGCACACAGTGATGTTCAGACGGAGTCTATGGTAGGCAATGTCCGCATAGCTGTGTGACAAAAGGTAATAAGCCTATCAGTATTTTTGTATGAGATACAAATATAACAAACATGCCAATATGCTGTGCATGCACAGGTATGATTTCTCATAGTTCTGCATGTTCTTGTTTATTATCTGACGTTACGATGAATAACCCCGCTGAAATGTTGGGGGCTGCTTCGGCGTTCTCACAATAATATCTCCACTCCCCCGACTCCTTAGCTCTCTTAGTATGACGTCAGTTAGTTACTCAGAGTCAGCGCTGCCGGAGAGCCATGGGACCGGTTAGAGTTAGACCACTGAACGTACCTGATGTCAAATATGTTGCCCACATTAGCAGACCATAAGCGTTGCACTGATCGTAAACTTTAAACTAACAAATGTAGTAGATTGTGTTCATTTTTTTTTCAGCAACAAAACGCCATCTCATTGGTGTCTAATCTGTTGGTTAGTTACAGCACCGATCCCCAACTAAAAACAGAATCGATATATTTCAGGGATGTCCAAGATGAAGCATATTGGGCGTCCGACGAATTGCTATGAACCCAAATTGCGCATCAATAGTAAATCTCGTGAATGTAGCCAAAGGGGAAAAAACTGCGGTCACCATACAGACCTACATAGCATGTGAGAGCGGGTCGTCTAGAGAACTTGTGAATGAGAACGAAGCCATAAACTGTAAAGGAGAATGGAGTAAGTGGGCGGGTTGTTTTGCTGGGTTTTTTTTAATCTCTCGGAGTGAAATGTATTTGACTCTTTCCTTCCATGCCCCCGTCTGCCAACAGAGAGCGTAATCCTCATTTCGTGCGCTCGTGCGCAGCTTTCCTCCGGATCCTTGTGTCACCTCTCGGCTCGTGCGCCGTGCAGGACAAGAAAGGAGGATGACTTCACGTCAAGGTCAGATTACACAGGCCTACAGTTCTAGGGAGGAACGCTGATGTTTTATCGGTGACGTCCTTACCCGTCAAAGGAAGCCTAACATGTGCAGTAGGAGAAAGTGTTTTCCGGTGGTATTTTCAAAGTTGTGCTGTTGGCAATCACCAACATGAACCTGAATTTACATTAAAAAGGCCTGTCTATAGTTTATATGCAGAATATATGATAAATAAATAGTCAAAACATGTGTTCTAACCTGTCAAAGCAGAGAGAAATCGAAGAAACACGATTTAAAATGAAGTCAATCCATTGTTGACTAAACTATTCCACGTTTAATCCATTTGTCTTTGCGTTAAACTGCTGTTAGGTTAGATGCGTCAGTAAACATGGCGCTTGCTGTATGTCTGTGCATGACTCACTCTGTCAGGCATCATCAGTACTCTGTTTTCAAACAAAAAGCATCGCATTCATCTCACAAGCCTTTCATTGAGATTATTTGGATGGAAAGTATATCCAAACGTGTAAAACAATATTTGGTACAAAGAGGTCATATAGGCCTGTAGCTCGGAGGTCATATAGGCCTGTAGCTCGGAGGATGGTATATGAAAACGCTGATGATCTCATGGCAGTTGTTCAGGAGATAGGCTACAGTGTGCAGAGAAATGTGTGTGTGTCAGTGTGTAGGGTCCAGGGAGGTGTGTGTGTGTGTGTGTGTGTGTGTGTGTGCGCATGGCGTCAGCATGGCGTCAGCATGGCGTCAGTGTGTAGGGTCCAGGGAGGTGTGTGTGTGTGTGTGTGTGTGTGTGTGTGTGCGCATGGCGTCAGCATGGCGTCAGTGTGTAGGGTCCAGGGAGGTGTGTGTGTGTGTGTGTGTGTGTGTGTGTGCGCATGGCGTCAGCATGGCGTCAGTGTGTAGGGTCCAGGGAGGTGTGTGTGTGTGTGTGTGTGTGTGTGCGCATGGCGTCAGCATGGCGTCAGTGTGTAGGGTCCAGGGAGGTGTGTGTGTGTGTGTGTGTGTGTGTGTGCGCATGGCGTCAGCATGGCGTCAGTGTGTAGGGTCCAGGGAGGTGTGTGTGTGTGTGTGTGTGTGTGTGTGTGTGTGTGTGCGCATGGCGTCAGCATGGCGTCAGTGTGTAGGGTCCAGGGAGGTGTGTGTGTGTGTGTGTGTGTGTGTGTGCGCATGGCGTCAGCATGGCGTCAGTGTGTAGGGTCCAGGGAGGTGTGTGTGTGTGTGTGTGTGTGTGTGTGTGTGTGTGTGTGTGCGCATGGCGTCAGCATGTGTGTGTGTCAGTGTGTAGGGTCCAGGGAGGTGTGTGTGTGTGCGCATGGCGTCAGCATGGCGTCAGCATGTGTGTGTGTCAGTGTGTAGGGTCCAGGGAGGTGTGTGTGTGTGTGTGTGTGTGTGCGCATGGCGTCAGCATGTGTGTGTGTGTGTGTGTGTGTGTGTCTGTGTGTGTGTGCGCATGGCGTCAGCATGTGTGTGTGTGTGCGCATGGCGTCAGCATGTGTGTGTGTGTGTGTGTGTGTGTGTGTGTGTGTGTGTGTGTGTGCGCATGGCGTCAGCATGGCGTCAGTGGCCCTTGTTTTGCTCCTCTTTGCTCCCCTGGAAACACACAAGATGAGAACAGACACCACCCCTCAACACTACCCCACCCTCAACACTACCCCACCCTCAATACTACCCCACCCTCAACACTACTCACCCCTCAACACTACTCCACCCTCTAGACTACTCCACCCTCAACACTACCCCACCCTCAACACTACTCACCCCTCAACACTACTCCACCCTCAATACTACTCCACCCTCAACACTACCCCACCCTCAATACTACCCCACCCTCAACACTACCCCACCCTCAACACTACTGACCCCTCAACACTACCCCACCCTCAACACTACCCCACCCTCAACACTACCCCACCCTCAACACTACTCCACCCTCAATACTACTCCACCCTCAATACTACCCCACCCTCAATACTACCCCACCCTCAACACTACCCCACCCTCAACACTACTCACCCCTCAACACTACCCCACCCTCAACACTACCCCACCCTCAACACTACTCACCCCTCAACACTACTCCACCCTCAACACTACCCCACCCTCAACACTACTCCACCCTCAACACTACTCCACCCTCAACACTACCCCACCCTCAACACTACTCCACCCTCAACACTACTCCACCCTCAACACTACCCCACCCTCAACACTACCCCACCCTCAACACTACTCCACCCTCAATACTACCCCACCCTCAATACTAACCCACCCTCAATACTACCCCACCCTCAATACTAACCCACCCTCAACACTACCCCACCCTCAACACTACCCCACCCTCAACACTACCCCACCCTCAACACTACCCCACCCTCAATACTACCCCACCCTCAACACTACCCCACCCTCAACACTACTCCACCCTCAACACTACTCCACCCCTCAACACTACTCCACCCTCAATACTACTCCACCCTCAATACTACTCACCTCTCAACACTACTCACCCCTCAACACTACCCCACCCTCAATACTACCCCACCCTCAATACTACTCCACCCTCAACAGCGCTCCACCCTCAATACTACCCCACCCTCAATACTACTCCACCCTCAACACTACTCCACCCTCAATACTAACCTCACCCCACCCTCAATACTACCCCACCCTCAATACTAACCTCACCCCACCCTCAATACTACTCACCCCTCAATACTACTCCACCCTCAACACTACTCCACCCTCAATACTACTCCACCCTCAACACTACTCCACCCTCAATACTAACCTCACCCCACCCTCAATACTACCCCACCCTCAATACTAACCTCACCCCACCCTCAATACTACTCACATCTCAATACTACTCCACCCTCAACACTACTCCACCCTCAATACTACTCCACCCTCAACACTACTCCACCCTCAATACTAACCTCACCCCACCCTCAATACTACCCCACCCTCAATACTAACCTCACCCTCAATACTACTCCACCCTCAATACTACCCCACCCTCAATACTAACCTCACCCCACCCTCAATACTACTCACCCCTCAATACTACTCCACCCTCAATACTAACCTCACCCCACCCTCAATACTACCCCACCCTCAATACTACTCCACCCTCAATACTACTCCACCCTCAATACTACTCACCCCTAAATACTACTCACACCTCAATACTATCCTTACCCCTCAATACTACATCACCCTTAATACTACTCCACCCACAATACTACTCCACCCTTAATACTACTCCACCCACAATACCACTCCACCCTCAATACTACTCCACCCTCAATACTAACCTACCCCCACCCTCAATACTACCCCACCCTCAATACTACTCCACCCTCAATACTACTCCACCCTCAATACTAACCTCACCCCACCCTCAATACTACCCCACCCTCAATACTACTCCACCCTTAATACTTCTCCATCCTCAATACTACTCCACCCTCAATACTAACCTCACCCCACCCTCAATACTACTCCACCCTCAATACTACCCCACCCTCAATACTACTCCACCCTTAATACTTCTCCATCCTCAATACTACTCCACCCTCAATACTAACCTCACCCCACCCTCAATACTATCCTCACCCCGCCCTCAATCCTACCCCACCCTCAATACTACCCCACCCTCAATACTACCCTCACCCCACCCTCAATACTACCCCCACCCTCAATACTACCCCACCCTTAATACTACTCCACCCTCAATACTAACCCCACCCTCAATACTACTCCACCCTCAATACTACTCATGGGAACAGGCCTCACCCCACCCTCAATACTACTCATGGCCTGGTACCAGAAAACAAGAAGAGGCTGCACTTAGCATAAAGTGATTCCGTTATTGGAATGCCTCATGCAGATGCATCTTAATATAGCCCTCTTCATCAATATAGCCTTCTTCATCAATATAGCCCTCTTCATCAATATAGCCCTCTTCATCAATGTGACGTTCCAATAAAATAATGACTTTAGAACTAAGTGTGGCATTCTCTTGTTCTCTTACCCTGCGGTTCCCTGCCCTTCTCTTGTTCTCTTACCCTGCGGTTCCCTGCCATGGTCCATGGCGCTGAAGGACCTCAGTGAGCTGAGCAGTGGAGTGTCCAGCAGCAGCATTAAATACAGTACGCAGGCCTGTTAATACAGTAATGCAGTACGCTGGCCTGTTAATGCAGTACGCTGGCCTGTTAATGCAGTAATGCAGTACGCTGGCCTGTTAATGCAGTAATGCAGTACGCTGGCCTGTTAATGCAGTACGCTGGCCTGTTAATACAGTAATGCAGTACGCTGGCCTGTTAATGCAGTGTTAATGCAGTACGCTGGCCTGTTAATGCAGTACGCTGGCCTGTTAATGCAGTACGCTGGCCTGTTACAGTAATGCAGTACGCTGAACCTTCTGGTTCAGGCAATAGTCATCTCACGACTCGACTACTGCAACGCCCTCCTGACAGGTCTCCTAGCCTGCGCAGTGAAACCCCTTCAGATGATCCAGATCGTGGCGGCGCGCCTGGTCTACAACCAACCCAAAAGGGCACATGTTACCCCGCTGCTCATCCAGCTACACTGGCTACCTATGGCGACCTGCATCAAATCCAAGGCTCTA
>NC_055964.1:37354308-37372557 GCF_018492685.1 Alosa sapidissima | reverse complement strand
ACCGACTGCCCCGAGCACAAGCAGGGCGACGGAGTGTGTGACCCCGAGTGCAACTCGGAGAACTTCTACTACGACTACGACGACTGCTGCAACCCCAACGTCACAGACGTCACAAAGACCTGCTTCAACCCCGCCTCACCTCTCAGGTAAACACACCTGCTCACACACACATGCTCACACACACCTGCTCACACACACATGCTCACACACACCTACTCACACACACATGCTCACACACACATGCTCACACACACATGCTCACACACACATGCTCACACACACCTGCTCACACACACATGCTCACACACCTGCTCACACACACCTGCTCACACACACATGCTCACACACACCTGCTCACACACACATGCTCACACACACCTGCTCACACACACCTGCTCACACACACATGCTCACACACACCTGCTCACACACACCTGCTCACACACACCTGCTCACACACACCTGCTCACACACATTCATCTCCACTACTGTCTGAGAGGAGAGGAGGAGAGGGGAGGGAGCAGAGGAGAGGGGAGGAGAGGGGAGGAGAGGGGGGGGAGCAGAGGAGAGAGGAGGAGAGGAGAGGGGAGGGGAGCAGAGGAGAGAGGAGGAGAGGAGAGGGGAGGGGAGGAGAGGAGAGAGGAGGAGAGGAGAGGGGAGGGGAGCAGAGGAGAGAGGAGGAGAGGAGAGGAGAGGAGAGGAGAGAGGAGGGGAGGAGAGGAGAGGAGAGGAGAGGGGAGAGGAGGAGAGGGGAGGGGAGAGGAGGAGAGAGGAGGAGAGGAGAGGAGAGGAGAGGGGGAGAGGAGGAGAGGAGAGGAGAGGAGAGGAGAGAGGGGGGGGGAGAGGAGAGGAGAGGAGAGGAGAGGAGAGGGGGGGGGAGGAGAGGAGAGGGGAGGAGAGGAGAGGAGAGGAGAGGGGGGGGAGGAGAGGGGAGGAGAGGAGAGGAGAGGGGAGGAGAGGAGAGGAGAGGAGAGGGGGGGGAGGAGAGGAGAGGGGAGGAGAGGAGAGGAGAGGAGAGGAGAGGAGAGGAGGAGAGAGGAGGGGAGGAGAGGAGAGGAGAGGAGAGGGGAGAGGAGGAGAGGGGAGGGGAGAGGAGGAGAGCAGAGGAGAGGAGAGGAGAGGAGAGGGGAGAGGAGGAGAGGAGAGGAGAGGAGAGGAGAGGGGGGGGAGAGGAGAGGAGAGGAGAGGAGAGGAGAGAGGAGGGGAGGAGAGGGGAGGGGAGGAGAGGAGAGAGGAGGAGAGGAGAGGGGAGGGGAGGAGAGGAGAGAGGAGGAGAGGAGAGGAGAGGAGAGGAGAGGAGAGGAGAGGAGAGAGGAGGGGAGGAGAGGAGAGGAGAGGGGAGAGGAGGAGAGGGGAGGGGAGAGGAGGAGAGCAGAGGAGAGGAGAGGAGAGGAGAGGGGAGAGGAGGAGAGGAGAGGAGAGGAGAGGGGGGGGAGAGGAGAGGAGAGGAGAGGAGAGGAGAGGGGGGGGAGGAGAGGAGAGGGGAGGAGAGGAGAGGAGAGGGGAGGAGAGGAGAGGAGAGGAGAGGGGGGGAGGAGAGGAGAGGGGAGGAGAGGAGAGGAGAGGGGAGGAGAGGAGAGCAGAGGAGAGAGGAGGAGAGGAGAGGGGAGGGGAGGAGAGGAGAGAGGAGGAGAGGAGAGGGGAGGGGAGCAGAGGAGAGAGGAGGAAAGGGGAGGAGAGGGGGGGGAGCAGAGGAGAGAGGAGGAGAGGAGAGGGGAGGGGAGCAGAGGAGAGAGGAGGAGAGGAGAGGGGAGGAGCGGAGAGAGGAGGAGAGGAGAGGGGAGCAGAGGAGAGAGGAGGAGAGGAGAGGGGAGGGGAGGAGAGGACAGGAGAGGAGAGGAGAGAGGAGGGGAGGAGAGGAGAGGAGAGGAGAGGGGAGAGGAGGAGAGGGGAGGGGAGAGGAGGAGAGAGGAGGAGAGGAGAGGAGAGGAGAGGGGAGAGGAGGAGAGGAGAGGAGAGGAGAGGAGAGGGGGGGGAGAGGAGAGGAGAGGGGAGGAGAGGAGAGGAGAGGAGAGGAGAGGGGGGGGAGGAGAGGAGAGGGGAGGAGAGGAGAGGAGAGGGGAGGAGAGGAGAGGGGAGGAGAGGAGAGGAGAGGAGAGGGGGGGGAGGAGAGGAGAGGGGAGGAGAGGAGAGGAGAGGAGAGGAGAGGAGAGAGGAGGGGAGGAGAGGAGAGGAGAGGGGAGAGGAGGAGAGGGGAGGGGAGAGGAGGAGAGCAGAGGAGAGGAGAGGAGAGGAGAGGGGAGAGGAGGAGAGGAGAGGAGAGGAGAGGAGAGGAGAGGAGAGCAGGGGGGGAGAAGAGGGGATATGATTGGCTGGAGTAGAGACAGCACATATGCACAGTTGGACTTATTATACATCATATATTGGTTATAGATGGTGTTATTATACATCATATATTGGTTATAGGTGGTGTTATTATACATCATATATTGGTTATAGATGGTGTTATTATACATTATATATTGGTTATACAGGGCTTAAAATTCATTTTTCAAAATGGGGGGGAATTCCCCCCTTAGGTTATTCATGTAGGGGGGATTTACACAATTGGGGGGGGGGGGGGGGGGGGGGGTTGATTCTAAAACCAAGTCAAGAATTGCGATTTCGATACTTTTCTAAAAATGTGTTTGATTTGGGGGCCCCCACCACCTTGACGTCATCAGTAATATTGAATATACTGGAGTGGGATCATTCACAACAGTGGCCATCCCAGATTCTGCTGGACTTCTATTTCATATATTTTTAAATTCATATAGAGTGTATTGAATGCTTCATATTGATGTTTAAACTATTACACTTAGGCATATCTTTAATGTGGTGTGTAGGTCTAATTGAGTGCACATTGGTGATGAGTAGGTGTAATTGAGTGCCTGTCACATTAAGAAATACGTGAGAGTAATTAGCCTCCCTTCAGCCTGACGGTTTTAGGCTAGTCGCTAGTGAATAAAAGTTGTGCATAGTGCATAAGGATATGTGGATGCAATTAATTATGTTTTCTATGTCATTAGATAAAATAAATGTTCAAAAAAGACGAGGACAATCTTTCTGGGATCAAGTGTTGACGTGACCTGAGCTAGCAGGAAGCAGGATAGTTACCAAGGAGCTCTTTCCAGATGTAAAAGTTTGCCGTGGTTGCGTAGCCTACTATGCGTAGCCTATTTGCGTAAGCGCAAAGTGGTTCTCTCTCTCTCTCTCTCTCTCTCTCTGTGTGTGTATGTGTGTGTGTCTGCGTCTGCATAAGGCTATGTTCAATTCAACTCGGTAGTTGATCCGTCCGGTCAATAGCACCGCATTCACACCACTTCATGATTAGATTAACGTCATCAGACAGGCTGTAAAAGTGTATCCGGGAATTTCTCGCATTATGATGGCTAGAGTTGCGGTACTTGAACAAATTATGCGCAATACCCGCAATCCTGCAGTGAAATTTAAGTCCTGTTATAGATGGTGTTATTATACGTTATATATTGGTTATATATTGGATATAGTTGGTGTTATTATACATTATATATTGGTTATAGTTGGTGTTATTATACGTTATATATTGGTTATATATTGGTTATATATTGATTATAGTTGGTTATACAGGGGTTTCTCACCCACTTGCTAGCTGTCAGTTGGTGCCTGTAGAGAGAGCAGTCGCCCCCGTGTAGACGTTTAGTGTAAATGCTCATAGCCGATCTCTCTGCTGGTCTCTCATAGCCGCTAACTGAGCTACGCTGCTGGTCTCTCATAGCCGCTAACTGAGCTACGCTGCTGGTCTCTCATAGCCGCTAACTGAGCTACGCTGCTGGTCTCTGTAGGTGTAAATGCTCATAGCCGCTAACTGAGCTACGCTGCTGGTCTCTCATAGCCGCTAACTGAGCTACGCTGCTGGTCTCTGTAGGTGTAAATGCTCATAGCCGCTAACTGAGCTACGCCGCTGGTCTCTCATAGCTGCTAACTGAGCTACGCCGCTGGTCTCTCATAGCCGCTAACTGAGCTACGCCGCTGGTCTCTGTAGGTGTACAGTGGGCAGTGCTTCGACTTGGCCAGCTTCCCTCGTGGTCCGCGCGCGGTATCACGCGGCATCACGCGACTTTAATTTTTATTTTTCCAGTGACGCTGCAATGACGCTGCAACAACCGGCAGAGGTCTCAAGTGAGCAGGGTGTTACTACAGACTTTAGCAGACTGGTTTAGAAATAATTGAATAGCCAGAAATATGCCTGCCCTGCCCTAATAAAGAAATATTTGGTTAACGGCGAATGAATCCCGTTTGCAGCCGTAGAAGAAACGCAGGACAAATGAAACATTCTGGTTTTCTCCGAGTGCAATGATGATAGACAGACATCATTTAGACAAAATATAGAGCATATTAACCTGCGTTGCTCAGCCAAATGCCTTCTTGTTACGTCCTGGTATCACGGAGTTACAGGCGATAAGCGATTTTTGATGGTCACAAGTTTACTTCATTAGCGTTTATTTTTTTGATTATTAAAGAGTGTTTTTTATTTAAAGGCTTGGCTTCGTGCTTATTCAGAAGAGCATTTAGTGCTCTCCCCAATCCCAGAAGTTCACATTGCATGTTTGTTTGTAATGGATGCAACCGCGAGATACGCTTGTCATAGGCGCCGATACCGTGGATGCTTCGTCTCTCGAGCACCCACGGAAAACATTGAGCACCCACGTGTGCCAGCTTACAGTCCCGGCTAAATTTACATTCATTTAAAATCAAACATCGCAGTTTATGTTAAATTCAGCATCTCTCATAATGTGATTGGATATGTTGCTGTCAATTCCCTACTCCATATACTAACCACCAATGAGAGCGTCTCTCGTATGAAAATTCCTGACACTTCCCACCTGAAGAATTAACGCAAGGCTTTGTCGGGTCTTCAGCCCCGAATGTTTAAAATGTATATAGCCCTGAATATCATTTTAAAAGTAGTCTGACAAAGCTTATCGTTTTGTGACACAGCTAAACACTGGTACCTCATAGAACGTCTATAACATGGCCTAGGTGGTCGCAACTCACAAAAGTAAAGCAGATAGAAAGAACTCACGCAAATCTAGCCTACAACACACAGACAGCTTCATGCGCAGGGGAGAGAGCGCGCGCACTGTGCTTTATGATTGTTGCCTTCTGATGGTATCTTGCTAATTCACTGAACTGCATTAGGTGACACAAATGGTATTGCCTTTATCTTATAACTCCTTGTCTGAGCGACTACCAGGCCTATGGTTTTTAAAAGTCAGATGTTCCCTGACAAAGACATTCGAAAATTAAGAATGTTTATTGACTTGAAAAATACACTAATTTTTGCAAACTCCCTTCTAGTGTTAATTTTGTCACCTATTTTTAATTTAGTCTTAGTCTTAGTCTTGTGACGAAATGTCCTTTTTAGTCTTTGTCATATTTAGTCATTCAAATATCATTTTTGTTAGTCAAGTTTTAGTCGACTAAAAGTCTCGTCATTTTAGTCTAGTTTTAGTCAAAAGAAAACTAAAGGTATCTTAGTCTTAGTCAGTTTTAGTCAACACATTTTAGTCTTTTTTTTTATAACAAATTATTTCTGATTACCATTTGAGTCAAATAGTGTTTCACACATCTCAATTTTCCAACAATATTGTGTGTCCACAGGGCTACTCGTCTGTTTTAATTACTCATTCTGATCTTTGCTTATTGTGTCAGAAGACGAGATTGTGTCATGTAAACTCTACTGATACATTCTCTATTATCTCCAAAATGTGCCCATTCTATAGGCTGGCCAAGTGCGTAATTCTGCGGCATAAAGCAGATGTATTTGTTTATTGTACAGAAAAATAAAAATAACCTGTCAAGCAGTCAATTGACTACATTGCACTCAATAAGTAGGGCAAATTACGAAACCAAAACGTAGGTCATAGTTGTCTAAGCCTCTGCTGTAAGGCCAAACCCATAAACAAAGACGCATTGATATCTGCAATAGAGTTTTTTTTGGCGAAACAAGCTCACAGCCGAACGAGTCATAGCACTGAAGGGAGAGGCAACTAGCATGTGATCTCCCCACGGGCCAATGGATGTACAAGTTTTCTCCTGTGCCTACGATATTTAATCCAGTGTTTTGTCAAGTTGCAAAATGCTATTTCTTTTTAACGAATTTTTATGATAGTATGAAGTACTTTTTGTATAGGGTACTATCTTAATAGCTTTATACTCAATACTTGACCAATGGCTATTGCATCTGTCTATTGAAAGTGAAAATGTGGCATGTGATCTACTGTGTTGGCTTCATAAAATAAAATAAACAGATTGCTAATGGCCTACAAGCTGATCTGGGGTGCGTTTCCCGTACAACTACGGAGGTTAGCTTTTTACTAACAGGATGCATCGTTCAACTAACCAACATGTAAGTTACGACTGTTTCCCAAAACTGTCGTACTTACATAGTACTGTAAGTTTGGACCATGATAGTTTCCAAACGTCAGTAGTCTGGACTAAGGTGGTTAATGACGTTTAGTAGCACGTGAACGGGCACCTGCACATACTTCTGTGGCGCATTGCGTTAAGGCCGGCAGATGACAGCCGCCGTTGCACAGCAGTTATCAGTCCCCTGTCCAAGAGTTCGAATCTGGGTTAAGATTTTGACAACAATATTGACATCGTTGTTTACCTAAGTTTATCTTTTGTGCAGATCATATTATCAAAATAAGAATCAGCCTTCTTGGCTTGGTTTGCGTAAACTAACAAGGACCCCCCCCCCCCCCCCACTCCATGAAAATCAAAGGCTACATATTCTCAGCTGACTCGTCAAAAAGTGCGCACCACCTTATTATTATCTGCAGGTGTGTGACTTTTACTTACGTGCACATGGCTGCAAATTGACTTTTAATTTATGTATTTTCTGCCTTGGGCATTTTAAAATATGGATGTATGGTGGTTAGAAGTGTAAATATCAATTAGAAACCTAAATATATTTAGAATTATTAATTTGCAAACAAATAACTGGCATCAGTGACGTCTTTGACATGAAGATCCCTGGAACTATGCTTCTACTAGCATTCTACCACAGGTCGAGAGGTGTAGTTGTAACCACACAACTTTACGATAGTGGTTGCGAACGTTTGTTGCTACTATGGTTTTGGGAAACACTAACGTAGTGTAACGATGCATTGGACTATGTAAGTTCCAAATATGAATGTAATTCTGCGGCATAAAGCAGATGTATTTGTTTATTGTACAGAAAAATAAAAATGACATGTCAAACAGTCAATTGACTACTGTACATTGCAGTCAAGAAGTAGGGCAAATTAATTTACGAAACCAATACGTGGGTCATACTGTAGTTGTCTAAGCCTCTATAGCGTAGCCTGTTAAAAACGTCGCAGAAGCCTACCCAAGGCTACAGATTAATTCTGAACAGTTATTTCTCTACCGGCTCAATTATCACACCACTGTTTTGATTTGCGTAGCTGCGTTACAGCCAACACTGACAATAATGTAGACAGCAAATTTCTATTTCTATTTCCATTACCACCGTGTAGTCGAGCCTTAAGCCATACCCAAGTAGCCTAAATCGAGGTAAATCGAGCTTTTTCAGAAGGGGCGGCAGGCAGAGCGATGTACAGTGGCAGAGCGACGCACAGTGGCTGAAAGTGGTACTAAAGCTTCACGCAGCTTCACGCCTCGTAATGCGCGACTGAAGTGGCCATTTGAAAGCGATGCCCACTGTAAATGCTCATAGCCGCTAACTGAGCTACGCTGCTGGTCTCTCATAGCCGCTAACTGAGCTACGCTGCTGGTCTCTGTAGGTGTAAATGCTCATAGTCGCTAACTGTTCTACGCTGCTGTTGCCTTAGCTACACTGCTGTTCTCTGTTCTACGCTGCTGTTCCCGGTTCTACTCTGCGGTTCCTTGAGCTACGCCATGGTTCCCAGTTCTACTCTGCGGTTCCCTGAGCTCAGCGTCTGTCTGGTCCAGTTCTCTCGGGCCTCACAGAACCAGAACCACAGCAACCCCTGTGCCAGACACACACACACACACACACACAGCAACCCCTGTGCTGGCCTGATTTCACACACACACACACACACACACACACAGCAACCCCTGTGCTGGCCTGATTTCACACACAAACACACACACACACACACAGCAACCCCTGTGCTGGCCTGATTTCACACACACACACACACACACACACACACACACACACACACACACAGCAACCCTTGTGCTGGCCTGATTTCACACACACACACACACACGCACACACACACACACACACACACACAGCAACCCCTGTGCTGGCCTGATTTCACACACAAACACACACACACACACACAGCAACCCCTGTGCTGGCCTGATTTCACACACACACACACACACACACACACACACACACACACACACACACACACAGCAACCCCTGTGCTGGCCTGATTTCACACACACACACACACACACAGCAACCCCTGTGCCACACACACACACACAGCAACCCCTGTGCTGGCCTGATTTCACACACACACACACACACACACACACACACACAGCAACCCCTGTGCTGGCCTGATTTAACACACACACACACACACACACACAGCAACCCCTGTGCTGGCCTGATTTCACACACACACACACACACACACACACACACACACACACACACAGCAACCCCTGTGCTGGCCTGATTTCACACACAAACACACACACACACACACACTGCAACCCCTGTGCTGGCCTGATTTCACACACACACACACACACACACACACACACACACACACAGCAACCCCTGTGCTGGCCTGATTTCACACACACACACACAGCAACCCCTGTGCTGGCCTGATTTCACACACACACACACACACACACACACACACACAGCAACCCCTGTGCTGGCCTGATTTCACACACACACACACACACAGACACACACACACACACACACACACACACACACACACACACACACACACAGCAACCCCTGTGCTGGCCTGATTTCACACACACACACACACACACACACACACACACACACACACACACACACACACACAGCAACCCCTGTGCTGGCCTGATTTCACACACAAACACACACACACACACACACACACAGCAACCCCTGTGCTGGCCTGATTTCACACACACACACACACACACACACACACACACACACACACACACACACACAGCAACCCCTGTGCTGGCCTGATTTCACACACACACACACAGCAACCCCTGTGCTGGCCTGATTTCACACACACACACACACACACACACACACACACACACACACACACAGCAACCCCTGTGCTGGCCTGATTTCACACACACACAGACACACACACACACACACACACACACACACACAGCAACCCCTGTGCTGGCCTGATTTCACACACACACACACACACACACACACACACAGCAACCCCTGTGCTGGGCTGATTTAACACACACACACACACACACACACACACAGCAACCCCTGTGCTGGCCTGATTTCACACATACACACACACACACACACACAGCAACCCCTGTGCTGGCCTGATTTCACACACACACACACACACACACACACACACGCACACACAGAAACCCCTGTGCTGGCCTGATTTCACACACACACACACACACACACACACAAACACACACACACACACTAGAGTCCGAGCCCGTCGGGTCGGGTTCGGACAAATATTTAGATATTGTAGTCGGGTTCGGTTCGGGTTCGGACACATGGGGGCGATATGCATTGGAAGCTTTACATTTAAATTCCTCATTATGTTGGGTAACCCACAGGTCTGCTTTACATGATGCAAACGTTTGTTTTTTGAGAATAAAGTAAAATGTAAAAAAGACCTAGCCTAATAGCTTTCTTCCTGTGTGCAAGATTTGTTTGTCATGACAACGCATGTCAGGCATGCCGCCTGAAATGCACACGCGCTGTCACGTCTCACGACTACATAAACAAAGGTTATGCACATCGCACATATGCACATAAGCACAGTCTTGGGTGACGTTAAAAAAAGTTGTTAGCCTATTAGGAGAGTTTAAGATTATTTGCGTTGCATACTGTGGTAAAGACATAGGCTACCCGTAGGCTATAAGGTCGTCTCGTTCAACTGGATGAGGATTTCCTCGAGTTGCCCCAATTAACGTCGATGCTGCATATGGATCAGTGACAGAGGCACTGTAGTTTCAATGACTGTTGCAGTTCATTTTTAAGACTTTTCGTCAATGGTAAGACAAGAATTCTATTTCAATAGGCTATGCTTGCTTGGGCCTCTTGTGTTAATGTGCACTGTGTGTGACCTGCGTGTGTGCACGCTCATCTGATTCTGTAGACAATTTGTTGTGTGTTCCGTTTAATGGGCTAAAAAGACAGGCTATCCACAAACGTGAACGTTTAATCACTAGCATGGGAATAACTGAGGCATCATCTGCGTCGGGCTCGGGTCGGGCTCGGGTCGGGTTCGGACATAAAAATGAAAATGCCTGTCGGGTTCGGGGCGGGTTTGGACGCAACTCTGTCGGACGCGGGCCGGATTCGGACAGAAATTTGCGGCCCGATCCGCACTCTAACACACACACACACAGCAATCCCTGTGCTGGCCTGATTTCACACACACACACACACACACAGCAACCCCTGTGCCACACACACACACACACAGCAACCCCTGTGCTGGCCTGATTTCACACACACACACACACACACACACACACACACACACACACAGCAACCCCTGTGCTGGCCTGATTTAACACACACACACACACACACACACACAGCAACCCCTGTGATGGCCTGATTTCACACACACACACACACACACACACACACACACACAGCAACCCCTGTGCTGGCCTGATTTCAGCGTCAGTGATCCGGTTCCTGTCAGGTCGGCATGGAGACCAGGCCTGGGCCGGTGTGGGGCTAAGTGCTCTCCAGAGCAGCGGCGAGGCAGATTTCTGGCATATTTGTGCTTTGTGGTGTGTGTGTGTGTGTGTGTGTGTGTGTGTGTGTGTGTGTGTGTGTGGTATGTATGAAGGCATTGGAGCGCAAGTGGGAATGGAAACTTTGCTCATCCCAAGGGAACGGAGGCAAATGGCCATCTCAGTTCAGAGCCTGGGGGTCCACAGCACACACACACACACACACACACACACACAAGCACACACACACACACACACAAACACACACACACACACACACACACACACACAAGCACACACACACACACACACACACACACACCACACTGGCCCTCAGCCTGGGGGTCCACAGCACACACACACACACACACACACAAGCACACACACACACACTCACACACACACACACACACACACACACACACACTGGCCCTTAGCCTGGGGGTCCACAGCACACACACACACACACACACACACAAGCACACACACACACACACACACACACACACACACACACACACACACCACACTGGCCCTCAGCCTGGGGGTCCACAGCACACACACACACACACACACAAGCACACACACACACACATACACACACACCACACTGGCCTTCAGTCTGGGGGTCCACAGCACACACACACACACACACACACACTCAGCACACTGGCCCTTAGTCTGGGGGCTCCACAGCACACACACACACACACACACACACACTGGACCTTTGGGGACATGCTCTCCAGGATACCCAGCAGCTCAGCTATGACTGTCTCTCTCGTTTTATGTGTGTGTGTGTGTGTGTGTAAGGCTTCAGGAGTAGCAGTTCCAGTGCATGCTGGTATGAGCGTGTGTGTGTGTGTGTGTGTGTGAGAGGCTTCAGCAGTGGTCGAGTGTGTGTGTGTGTGTGTGTGTGTGTGTGTGTGTGTGTGAGGCTTCAGGAGTGGTCAGTTCCAGTGTAGGCTGGTATGTGAGATAACCCGACTGTATTTAGGTCAGTACAGTGAGTTACGCAGGTTTCACAAAACAATTCTCTGCTCTCTAGCGGAGCACCTGTGTGTGTGTGTGTGTGTGTGTGTGTGTGTGTGTGTGTGTGAATAGGAGAGCGAAGCACCAGTGGCTTAAGCCAGCGTAACTTGTGGCTTGTTTTGATTTGATCATGCTCTGTCTGGAAAGCCATGCTGAAGGCAGTGTAACAACATCGGGTCACATTCCGCTCTGAGTGGACAGCTATGCGTGAACTATGCGAGTGTCAGGATCCAGTTTGGCCTCTGATCTGCTCTTCCATCCTTTGGTGCCTGTTACTTTAGCTTATTTCATTTGGGTATTATGGGATGTATGACATAATCAAGTTAGTACATTTTGGAGGCCTTTGTGTATTTGTCATGATAAGTGAGATAGAGGTGTTAAGAAACTATAGGCTGTCTCTGGGAGGTGGGGAGACGCTGCTGGTGTTTCTGTGTGTGTGAGCACTCGCCTGCTGCAATTATAACAACACCCAGCTGAGTTTGCAAAGGCCAACACTCAGGGCTGGATGTAGGGCTACACAGAAAGCACTAATAGGCTACTGAGTTTTTCTATGCAGTGAACGCTGTGCTTTGCCATATTGTGTGGAATTTACTAAGCTGTCACTTCATTAGGCTACGTAAACGTCGCTCATCACCGCCCGTCACTGCCGCTAATCGCGTGCTGCCCGCAGCTGAAGCACAAGCGCAGATGAACGGAACCGATTGCGACATTAAACAGAATCAAAGTTTAGCGATCATAGGCTACATGATAATACGATGTCAACAAGCAGCGACATACAGTAGCCCTAGTAGTTCTACTCCACTTAAAAAAAAAATACTAGAACTATTTACTGCACATAGACCAGGGCTATGCCTAGCAGATTGAGAAGTGGATGTCGTGAAAGTGAACAAACAATAGCCTATTAGAAAGGCAAACAAAAGTTGCTTTTGACATTGTAGCCTACAATGAAGAAAACTGACGCTCTGAATACTGAATCAGCCGTCTCTGAAAGTTTCTATAGCCTAATTTATGCATTTAACCGGAATTTGGATTTAAAGGTGTCATCTCATCGTTTTTTCATTAATTTTGCAGTGGTCTGTAGTGTTGATGAATGCCCTGTGAGCCGGTTCTGGTGAAAAAAATGCTGTCCTGCGTCTGTTTCATGCTGTTCTAGTTTGGTGGGGAAGGTGGGCGGGGAGGAACGACTGGATTTCGCCTCTAGTCATGAATATTAATGACATGCTAATGAATTCACCTCTGATTGGCTAACAGTACTGTGACGCTTCCTCCAGTGCGTCCTCATCCGATTCTGCCTGTGCTATGCTCCATATTCAACTTTACAGTGCTAAAACCTGGCTAAAACTCGAGTCAAAACTGTTGCACAAAATGTCTTCGGAGATACAACTTCATGTGTTTGATCCTAGTATTCGAGTAGGAAGAAGAACCGCTTCCTGATCGTTTGTCGGTGAACGTTGGTTTAATAGAATGGTAACAATTGCCTGTCAGCTTAAAATTTCTCCTAAAAGAGGTAAACGTTTGTGACAATCATCATCTTGCTTTCAAGTAATAAACAGTTGGAAACGTTTTAAAATAAAGACCTATTTCTTTACACAGTCAAAAGTCTTTGCAATCTTCCTAGTAGATATTTTACTTCACAACACAGGTAAGCACCCTAAATGCAGTTCAGCCACTGACCTAGCCTGCTAATGCTATCGGAATAGATAGTTATGGTTTGAATTCCATGATACTATCATTGAAAGACCACTTGGTCATAGCCCAATATATATATATAGATCTAAATGCAAACACACCTACCTAGCTATATTTTGCTGGAATTGTACCAGAATGCCTACAGAAGCAGAGAATGTGTGCTGCAAGACTTCTCCGGTAATGAGAACTATGGCTTTGATAGCCTGACATTGGCAGAGGTTAGCCTACTCAAGTTGTTTTCTGTCAGGTATGACAGAAAAAGTAGCCTACTATAGGAATCTTATAGTATTTTGGGACTAAATATTACAGTAATCTTATAGGAATACTATAGTATTTGGACATACTATAGGTACTATAAGACTACTATAGAAAAACTATAGCGGTTACTGGATATTATAGAGTTATTAGTAGTACTTCTACAGTATGTCCCAATTATTCCTATAATAATTATTCCTATAAGATTACTATAATATTTTGTCCCAAATACTATAAGATTCCTATACTACTTTTTCGTAAGGGGATTTCTCATGTGGTTAGAAAAATGGGCAACACCAGTGTACCCCTGTTGTCTGTATGACCCTGTACCTAGGATTAGAACCAGTCTGCCTTAGCATAATGTACTCCCTTCAAAATGCACTAAACATTTGACTATGACGACTATGGCCCTCTGTGAGACAGAAGATATGAAAGGTAAGATAAACCTTTAGCCTAAAAGGGACAAAAACTGATGCAACTCCTAAAACTAATATACAAAACAGGTCAATTTTCAATAAATAACTTTATTATATTTACATACAGCAGTGGTACTCAAAGTGTGGTCCGCAAGCTATCTCAAGTGTTCCACAAGTATATGTGGTAAAATATAATAGATGAGTTGTTTGCAATATTGAACCAACTTGTATGTAAATCCAAACAGTTCTGCAACACTGATGTAACCTATGCCAGTTTAAATCACATGAATCTTCTGACACCATAAGCAAGGTGAAAAGACAATAAGCAAGGTGGTTCAGTGAGAAGGCCTATTGTGTAATATAATGTTGAAGTAGCTCTACTGTTTTTTTTTTTTTTGCTAGGTGGTCCGTGAAACACTGACAAATAGTAATATTGCAGTCTATTAAAATAATGCAAACACAAAACAAGAACATCCAAACTATGCACAGAATTAACAATGTCCTCTTTTTGCCAGACGATGCAGACATCTGGCCTACAGATCCTTTGTAAGATGGTGCTGGGATTATTTAGGGAAAAAGGTCTGAGTTGTTTTGGCTTGTATTGTCCTGGGGATCCGAAGGGACAACACACAAAACACATTCGTTGGCTGTGATGATTCTATTACATTGCTCTTTGATTGCACTGGGCCATAGATGGAGCCATCAGGTGTTATTGTGGAGATGTCGCTTTCATCCTCCTCCTCCTCTTGATCAACCCGAGGTCTTCTAGCTGGCCTTGGATGAACAGGCTTGATGGCAGTAGAGGTAGCAGGCCCCCATGCCCATGGTGTATCCAAAGTGCTTGTATTAATACTCATACTTTTCATGAAGTATTCTGTTTGGGTACCTAAAGTAAATAAATGTGTATTACTGTCAAGTTACAAGATACTAATAGTACACAGGACATTCACTATCTCACACAAAACTGTACTGGCACAATGGAAACAAAAATATTTTAGTGACTGTGGTAAGCTGTATGATGTACTAAGTAGCACACCCACAAGAAGACATTCAGTAATATCAATTCTATCTGTTATGCAATTCATGGGTTTCATCAAGTCCATTTACACAGGTGTATTAATCAAGCACCATGCAGTCTGCATTCATAATCGAGGTGCTTGATTTTATACACCTGTGGAAAGTGACCTGATGAAACCCATGAATTGACTTTCCCAAACATTGACGAGCACATAAGAACCTGTATTAGCCTACTAGAAAAAGACTTCTAGAAACTAACTAGCACAACAATAAAAGTTAGATCACAAACCTTTGCTTCTAACGTGATGACCTAATGTAGGCTAGAAAGCTGTGTAGCCTGACATGAGGATGTGCTCTGGAAGACATAGAAAACACTAAGTAAACAGCAAGTAATCAAACAAAACATCATTGTAGGCCTACAAAGGCCAATGTAATAATGGCAAGAAGACATAAATTAGACTGAAGTGTAAATACCTGAGCTCTAGTGATAGCAACTTAGCCTAATAGTGCACGGGTATTGTGTTTTTGATTTTCCCTGTTTAGACTAGAACAATACCCGTACTTAGTTGAGCATAAGATATTGTTGCTAATATTATTATTTGTGGTTTAATGCTTAGGTTAGAAGATTATAGGTTCAACAAGCTAAATCTCTGGCTAGTGTGGTCAGTTTCTTATGAGTGTAGCTACACCAGGCACGTAACTGAAGCATTCCGTTCGCGTAATGTACTGCAACAATTAGCTTCCAATAGGCCTAATCAATGGAAGTAGCTACACCTGGCGTGTTAGTGGCCTGTAGGCTACGTTCGGGAAAATAGACCATTCCTCTAATGGATTTTACCAGAGCCCTTCCTATTAGACATTCTCTGATTTTACACGTCGCGAACAGAACACTTCAGTTACGTGCCTGGTGTAGCTTCCTGTAATATAGGCTAGCCTAAGCCTAGCTTGTACCCTTTTCATGCATGCTAACGTGAAGAATATGAACATGCTATTTTGTAACAGATGTTAGGTGGAAAAGTTTGTTTGCCTGTGAGCTGGTGGTCGATCATCATGACGGTACAGAACCAGGTTTTCAGAACATCGATGCAAAACCACTTTCTAACTGTAGGCAGTGAGTGTGGTCGAAATGATTGGAACACAGAACTAATGTTGCACTACTTCGGTGGTGGTGTTCCAACGATAAATCCGAACTATTTCTTCCTCAACTCATGTTTCTAAGGCAAGACATGCAACATTGATGTGTTATTGCCACAAATAACACAGGCATGATTTTTTTCCGCCATGTTAGCAACTTGCTGTTAGCTCCTACTAGCGCAGAGAGACAATCCCCTAGCCGCAAAATCTTCCAGTCTTCCTGTAGGCGGTCACAAGCCAAGGTGGGCAAGGCCATGAATAGTCAGTTTCCCTTCGGCGTCATTGGGAAGGGCTCTTTCTGATTCGCTTGTTTTTCCGTGTATTTTCCTTCATTGGCTAATGCGGGCAATGGGGGTAGAAGATCATTTTCACGTACAGCATGCATATGCAACTTGGAGTGAGCTATAGTATTTCGAAAGTAACAAGTATTAAACGGTTTGTCAGTGAATGAGACCTTTACGTTTTTTCACCGCAAAACAGACGTGTGCTGTTTTCATATATGGTGGAGCACCTAATCGCTATTAGCACTTCTCTGCGTGATAGCCTACTCCCACTTTTCCCTCGCCCTCCCATAAATTCATCAATGCATATGAAAATATGTTCCATGGTAGCATGTTCAAATGTATCATGAAAATTGTTCTTATATCTTTAGTTGAATATTGGATGTGAGAAGAAAAAAATGGATGTTCCATAACTGTGCATTTATATTAGTAGTCTGTGAAATTAATGTCCCACACTGTAGTTGGCATTATAGCATATGGCATTATAATTACACTGGCATTATAGTTTGATACTGCAGCTGAAGTTAGACTTGAAGAAGAATCTGTCTAATCACCGGTTCCATTTTTTTTAACAGCCATTTCATTATTGATAAGTTGGTTACATTTGTATATTAATATGTTCTATTAAAGAAAAGATAGAAAATAACTATTTGTGTGTGCTGTAAAATGGTTAGAAGAAATGAAATCGGAACCGGCCCAAAAATTGCAATCGGTGCATCTCTATCAAATAGACATGCCCGAACGTCCCCGCAGCGCAGCATCAAATAGACATGCCCGAACGTCCCCGCAGGATCAAATAGACATGCCCGAACGTCCCCGCAGCATCAAATAGACATGCCCGAACGTCCCCGCAGCGCAGCATCAAATAGACATGCCCGAACGTCTCCAGCATCAAATAGACATGCCCGAACGTCCCCGCAGTGCAGCATCAAATAGACATGCCCGAACGTCCCCGCAGCATCAAATAGACATGCCCGAACGTCCCCGCAGTGCAGCATCAAATAGACATGCCCGAATGTCCCCGCAGCATCAAATAGACATGCCCGAACGTCCCCGCAGCGCAGCATCAAATAGACATGCCCGAACGTCTCCAGCATTAAATAGACATGCCCGAACGTCCCCACAGTGCAGCATCAAATAGACATGCCCGAATGTCCCCGCAGCATCAAATAGACATGCCCGAACGTCCCCGCAGCGCAGCATCAAATATCATCGTACTGTATAATGCTGTAAGCAGTAAAAACTTTGAGGTGCGTGAGTGTGTTAGCCTGCTCTGGTCATAAATGATGACGTCAGCTGGCACCTCGTCCAGTCTGAGGTCACAGCAGCCCCTCTGGCACAGACACACACACACACACACACATACTGTACACACCCACACACACACATACATACACACAGACACACACACATACACACACACACACACACACACACACACACACACACTGTACACACACAGACACACACACACACACACACACACACACATACACACACACACACACACACACAC
>NC_055964.1:37344308-37346808 GCF_018492685.1 Alosa sapidissima | reverse complement strand
TCTCCTAGACTTAGCTCCCTACACACTAACCCTAAGTGTGGTGTGCAGAGCTTGGTAGTAGGTCCTATCCATGTGTGCATGCGTGTGTGTGTGTCAGCTTGGCAGGAGCCTCAGAGAGCGGTCAACATACCTGTGGCGTGCTGGCACTCCCTGCCCGGTACTCTTCTGTGTAGCTGAAAAAGAAAAATGTCTTTTTGTGTTTGTTTTGCTTTTGTGTTTGCGTTTGCATTTGTTTGGGTTGCGATTGCGGAAGACTTTAGTCGTAGTTAACATACCCTAGACAACGAAGAGCTTGGACCAAAGACCGCCTCGTAACAGTATTAACAGTGCATAATAAGCAGTTAACAATTCATTACTAACAGTTAGTTAACTGTTGTTATCCTTTAATAACATTAATTAACTGTTAACATGCAGCTTGTAAGTGTTACAGCCTTTTAAGTTACTTACAAGTATATTTGTTTACAGTTAACTTGCAGCTTGTAAGTGTTAACAAGCAGCTTGTTAATGCTTGTTAATGGTGTATGAGCAACCTTCTATCTCTATAAGCAGCTTGTTAATGCTTGTTAATGGTGTATGAGCAACCTTCTATCTCTATATATCTACTGTATCTGTCTATCTAGCTTAGTTTAGCTGTGAGAAATGCACCTTCAAAATTGCCGCAGTGAGCAGGAATCGAACCTTGGTCTCCTGCATTATAATGTGTGTGTGTGTGTGTGTGTGTGTGTGTGTGTGTGTTGAACCCTGGTCTCCTGCCTTATAATGTGTGTGTGTGTGTGTGTGTGTGTGTGTGTGAACCCTGGTCTCCTGCGTTATAATGTGTGTGTGTGTGTGTGTGTGTGTGTGTGTGTGTGTGTGTGAACCCTGGTCTCCTGCGTTATAATGTGTGTGTGTGTGTGTGTGTGTGTGTGTGAACCCTGGTCTCCTGCGTTATAATGTGTGTGTGTGTGTGTGTGTGTGAACCCTGGTCTCCTGTGTTATAATGTGTGTGTGTGTGTGTGAACCCTGGTCTCCTGCGTTATAATATGTTTGTTTGTGTGTGTGTGTGTGTGTGTGTGTGTGTGTGAACCCTGGTCTCCTGCGTTATAATGTGTGTGTGTGTGTGTGTGTGTGTGAACCCTGGTCTCCTGCGTCAAAGAGTGACCTGCTACTTACTGAGCTACACTCCTGTCTGTAATATTGATGAAATTGTTAATTTTGATTCTATATTCTATACCAGTTATGCTTGTTATACCATATTTACAAATATGTTTCACAATTTCGAAGCCGAACGGCGTGAAGTCCATTATCCCTCACGTAAAAGTCATATAGATGCTTTATGAAAAGCACATTTCCCATCCTGGGGGAGTCTACGTGCTTTAGCACTTTCAGATGCAAAGGAAAGCAGGCTGTTATATGCATTGCTTTCCATGTAGCGTATAAACGTGTGTGAAACACAAGCCATGTAGCGTATAAACGTGTATGAAACACACGCCATGTAGCGTATAAACGTGTGTGAAACACACGCCATGTAGCGTATAAACGTGAAAACACAAGCCATGTAGCGTATAAACGTGAAAACACAAGCCATATGGAATTGGCAGCCCCACTTCTCATATCTCTGTAGCCATGACTCCTGAAACTATAGTACTGTCACACACACACACACACACACACACACTATACACACACATACACACACACTCTCTCTTTAGCCAGTGTTACATACATACATTGACTAATCTGTGGCGGGGCGCCACAAAATAAAAATCGGCCGCCACAGATGAATATTCTATGTTTAATTTAATTTAAATTAAATATAAGGTCAAATTCTTGCATTGCCATTGAGTTGCGCTTTTTACGCACGCAGCCTTTCCTTGCCCCGCCCCGCTCTCTCTCGTAGCCTGCTGCCCCTCCTCTGCATGTGCATTTAACACAATATTCACAATTGTTGAAGGATTGTTGTTGCCACATAGAAGCATTGCATAGAAGACGTCTGGCTAAATTGCTATTAAAACGCTTAGCATCGTGACCATGCTGCGCAAATTTGTTCAAAACTGCTGCATTGAAGTTAACTCTGCTAAGGTCTTATCACAACATAGTAGGCTACATTGAAGAGACTAAACTAAGTTAAGTTATGCAATCAAGCAGTATCTCAAAACTAACGTTAGAATACTGTTTGGATGCCGAATTTAGCATGCTTAGCCTACTTACAGCTGCTTGTCAATTTCGTTGAAGGGCTCATTTGATTGACTCTGACACTGAATGTTTGCAAAATCCCGATGTAAATGGAAAAGTGTTTTCCAAAACTCAAAAGTGCTTGTCCCAAGGAGAAGTACGAACCTTTATTTTAACTATGTAGAAAACGTTATGAATTACATCCACACATCAGCAGCCTTTAAACTGTGTTACAATTGCAATTTGCAAGGGTTCCCTCAAGTGACAGGCACTCAATTCGACCTATACACTACCAAGACGATGCCTACCCACCCCCCCCCCCCCCCCCATGACTCCTGAAACTATA
>NC_055964.1:37331808-37339308 GCF_018492685.1 Alosa sapidissima | reverse complement strand
CTTCTCTCCTCTCCTCCTCTTTTCTCTCCTCTCCCCTCCCCTCCTCTCCTCTCCTCTCCTCTCTCCTCTCCTCTCCCCTCCCCTCCTCTCTCCTCCTCTCCTCTCCTCTCCTCTCTCCTCTCCTCCTCTCCCCACCTCTCCTCTCTCCTCCTCTCCTCACCTCTCCTCTCTGCACCTCTCCTCTCTCCTCTTTTCTCCTCTCCTCTCCCCTCCCCTCCTCTCCTCTCCTCTCTCCTCTCCTCTCCTCTCCTCTCATCTCTCCTCTTTTCTCCTCTCCTCTCCCCTCCCCTCCTCTCCTCTCTCCTCTCCTCCTCTCCTCTCCTCTCCTCTCTCCTCCCCTCCTCTCCCCTCCTCTCCTCTCTCCTCCTCTCCCCACCTCTCCTCTCTCCTCCTCTCCTCACCTCTCCTCTCTCCTCCTCTCCTCACCTCTCCTCTCTGCACCTCTCCTCTCCTCTCCCCTGATCTTCTCTCTCCTCTCCTCTCCTCTCCTCTCCCCTCCTCTCCTCTCCCCACCTCTCCTCTCTCCTCCTCTCCTCACCTCTCCTCTCTCCTCACCTCTCCTCTCTGCACCTCTCCTCTCCTCTCCCCTGATCTTCTCTCTCCTCTCCTCTCCCCTCCTCTCTACTCTTCTCTCTTATTTTCCATCTCATCCTTTCATCTCCTCTCCTCTTCTCTGTCCATCTCTCCTTTCCTCCTGTCTTCTACTCTCTCCAGAGAGAGAGAGAGAGAGAGAGAGAGAGAGAGAGTGACGTCTCGCCAGGACACACAGCTGGCTTAGTACGGAGAGCAAACAAACAGCATCAAATAACAAACAAACAACAAACAAACAACTAACAACATTAAACAGCATCCGGAATGACAGGAATTCCAGTTGGTTTGCTGTAATAAGCTGTAAGAACTCCCCCAAGAGGCGATGATCACCACAAGTGGGCTGGTTTATTCTTCCTATTCCTTGCAAAGCGATCTAAATCCCTGACATTCCCCCATATTCATCATTTTAACATGGAAATCATCAAAGAACACTGTTACGTAAGCATGATGTGTCACAGCTGTTGACAGTTCTTAGAAACGGGATTGGAATCACATCACTTTTTAATAATTTCCAAAATAACTTTATCGGCGAGGGAGATGACTTATGCGGTCGTGTGGACAGGCGAGGGAGATGACTTATGCGGTCGTGTGGACAGGCGAGGGAGAAGACTTATGCGGTCGTGTGGACAGGTCTTGGACTGAGACGCTGTTTGGGCCAGACGCGATGGCCGGTTCTGTCCCAGAAAACCCTGCGGAGCGACGGCATGGAAAAACTCAGTCACGGGGGCTGCCCTGACGTTTGATTTTCTCATGTGTTTATTTCAGGAGAAGAGGGCATATAAATATATCATAAACATCGTCCATAGAGCTTTCCACACATCAAGGGTTCTGACTCATGTTTTCCTGCAGATATTCCCCTGACAGGACGTGACACAGGGCCAGTCGAAGGGTCAGCCAAGATGGGCTATCTGGGAGAGAGGCTGCCCGCTCCCCTAAATTACACAGGGTCAGCAGCCATGATGGGCTATCTGGGAGAGAGGCTGCCCGCTACCCTAAATGACCCAGCTGGCGTATCAGCATATAAGAATGCCAAGAGCACCGCATGGTCAGTGAGCTAGCGTGGAGCTGAGGAGGCCGAATCTCAACTTTGAACTCAGGAACCCATAAATTAGAATGAAGGATTGTCACTTATTCTCTGGGTCCAAGATGGAGTCAGTTTACTCACACATGCACACACACATACACACACACACACACACACACACACACAATGTTCTGATGTGAGTGCAGTTTTTGCTAATCATTTTAGGGTCCCAAATGAGTTCCTTTTCTTCCATGATGTCTTAGCTAGACTATGACTGAGTTACTTTTCCTCCAATCTTGGTATCTTTGGTATCTGGTGGATGGGTGACTTCAGGCTCTCGCTCTCTGGATAAGTTCAGTAGTGCCTCCAGCTCATATCTCAGTAGTGCCTCTTCACCTCATATCTCAGTAGTGCCTCCACCTCATATCTCAGTAGTGTCTCTTCACTTCATATCTCAGTAGTGCCTCTTCACCTCATATCTCAGTAGTGTCTATTCACCTCATATCTCAGTAGTGCCTCCATCTCATATCGAAGTAGTGCCTCTTCATCTCATATCGAAGTAGTGCCTCTTCACCTCATATCGCAGTTGTGCCTCTTCATCTCATATCTCTTATCTCTACCTAGTTCAGTAGTGTCTCTTCATCTCATATCTCAGTAGTGCCTCTTCATCTCATATCTCAGTAGTGTCTATTCACCTCATATCTCAGTATTGCCTCTTTATCTCATATCTCAGTAGTGTCTATTCACCTCATATCTCAGTAGTGCCTCTTCATCGCATATCTCAGTAGTGCCTCTTCATCTCGTATCTCTACCTAGTCCCTGCTAGTTTCTAGGGGTGAGTGTAGAGGTAGCCAGCGGATATGTATCTGTGCAGTATGTGCATTGGGCAAACCTCCGTCCCAACGCCATAAGAGACGTGCTAGTAAGAGACGTGCTAGTAAGGGATGTTAGCACTCATGGGTTTTAGCTCCTTAAGAGACATGCTAGTAAGAGATGTTAGCACTCATGGGTTTTAGCTCAAGAGACGTGGTAGTAAGAGATGTTTGCACTCATGGGTTTTAGCTCCTTAAGAGACGTGCTAGTAAGAGATGTTAGCACTCATGGGTATAAGCTCCTTAAGAGACGTGCTAGTAAGAGATGTTAGCACTCATGGGTGTTGGCTTCCTTGCTAGCGCGCTCTCCTCCCAATCTGAGGTGCTGCAGCTTGAGGGATCGAGTTCGGGTGAGTGCAGGGCTGAGCTGCGCGGTCAATACGACGCAGATTACACTAGCGTGATGTTTTATTAAAGGATCCCCATTAACTTGTGCCATAACAGTTCGCTAGTCTTCCTGGGGTCCACATCAAATCCACATTCTAACAAGTATATTTAAATATAAGTATATATACTCTTTTGATCCAGTGAGGGAAATGTGGTCTCTGCATTTATCCCAATCTGTGAATTAGTGAAACACAAACAGCACACAGTGAACACACAGTGAGGTGAAGCACACACTAATCCCGGCGCAGTGAGCTGCCTGCTACAGCGGCGCTCAGGGAGCAGTGAGGGGTTAGGTGCCTTGCTCAAGGGCACTTCAGCCGTGGATATGGGCATGGGAGAGCAGTACTCAACCACTTCCCCTGACCACATTTGTCCTACTGGTCGGGGATCAAACCGGCAACCCTTTGGTTACAAGCCCAAAGCCCTAACCAGTAGGCCACGGCTGCCCCACAATACCAAACAAGTAATACTCAATACAGTCGTACAACAACTATAACAGTGAAAATACATGACAAAAGTGCAGCACATAGTGCATTTGACATACTAAACACATAAAAAACTATACAGTTTAAACCATCAAGTACATCTTTAATCTCTTTTTGAAGGATATTTTGCTCTTTTCCTGACGGATATCAAGTGGTAATTCATTCCAAATTTGACTTGCTCCATAAAGCACTGTTCTTTTCAGCGAATTAGTTCTTGGATGAGCTTGCACAATATCAACATGGCCTGCCTTGCTAGCATTACAGTATGTTTATGCACAAAACGATTTGATCTTTCATGAACTCAGGTCTGTGTATTCTCAATGTGTTGCTAAGAAATGTCACTGTGCTTGAGGTTAGCCTCTTTTCAACATTGAGTCATGATAGGCTAGACTGCATCTTGAGCATGCTAGTTCTAGACGAGCAACCTAGAACAAGCCTAGCAGTAGTTGTTCTGAACAACTTGAATTTTTGTCAGATCTCTTCTTGTGGCTGAGGCCTAGACCACTGAACAGTAATCCAGGTAGGATGATATTAATGATCTACAGACTATATAAATCAGTAGTTTCACCTTCTCCACTGGTTCAGTGGGCTCTTTGGCCGCATATAAATCCAATTTTGGACTAGCAGCCAGTTTGTGTCTAGACCCTAAAATAATGCTCTTAGTTTTAGATGTGTTCAAGACAAGCTTGTTTGATATAATCCATTCATGCACAATTTCTAGTTCTTGTGATACAACTTCTTTGAGTTCATTATATGTATTAGCTGCATAATACATTGTAGAATCACTTGCATACATCACCCAGGATCTCCCTCCCTCTCCTCCCTCTTCTCCTCCTCTCCTCTCTTCTCCTCTCCTCTCCCTGCCTCTCCTCTCCTCTACAATGGAGGCTGGTTCACGGGGCCATAGCTACAAACAGACACATGGCACACCTTAGTCCAGTAGTTGGGAGGGTGTGTGTGTGTGTGTGTGCGTGTGTGTGTGTGTGTGTGCCTTAGTCCACCTTAGTCCAGCGGTTGGAAGGGGGTGTTTGTTTTGTGGGGCTGATGAGACGGTTGAGCACCTGTTTATGTGCTGTGATAGGGCTGGGGGGGGGGGGGGGTTTGAGCCTCTTGAATGGGTGGTTGGGGAAGTTGGGGGTAGCTTTCTCATCGCCTTTTTATTGGGGCCCAATGTATCAGGTGAGGAGGAGGAGGAGGTGTATTTGGTGAATGTCTTGTTGGGGCAGCAAAGTTGGCTGTCTGGAAGAGCAGGAAGAGCAGGATGTTGGGCAGTGGAACAGTCCACCCGGTGGAGGATCTTAAGGGGATGGTGGAGGTGGAGGATCTTAAGGGGATGGTGGAGGTTCTTAAGGGGATGGTGGAGGATCTTAAGGGGATGCTGGAGGATCTTAAGGGGATGATGGAGGTGGAGGTTCTTAAGGGGATGCTGGAGGTGGAGGATCTTAAGGGGATGGTGGAGGTGGAGGATCTTAAGGGGATGGTGGAGGTTCTTAACGGGATGGTGGAGGATCTTAAGGGGATGCTGGAGGATCTTAAGGGGATGATGGAGGTGGAGGATCTTAAGGGGATGCTGGAGGATCTTAAGGGGATGGTGGAGGTGGAGGTTCTTAAGGGGATGCTGGAGGATCTTAAGGGGATGGTGGAGGTGGAGGTTCTTAAGGGGATGCTGGAGGTGGAGGATCTTAAGGGGATGGTGGAGGTTCTTAACGGGATGGTGGAGGATCTTAAGGGGATGGTGGAGGTGGAGGTTCTTAAGGGGATGCTGGAGGATCTTAAGGGGATGGTGGAGGTGGAGGTTCTTAAGGGGATGCTGGAGGATCTTAAGGGGATGGTGGAGGTTCTAAAGGGGATGCTGGAGGATCTTAAGGGGATGGTGGAGGTTCTTAAGGGGATGCTGGAGGATCTTAAGGGGATGGTGGAGGTGGAGGTTCTTAAGGGGATGGTGGAGGTTCTTAAGGGGATGGTGGAGGTGGAGGTTCTTAAGGGGATGGTGGAGGTTCTTAAGGGGATGGTGGAGGATCTTAAGGGGATGGTGGAGGATTGACAGCCGGCAGCTGTTCTGGGTCCAGAAGGCAGACAGCAGCAATCGTCTGTCCCTGCTTCAGAGGGGAAACGAACCTTTCGAGGGAAACACTCATAAACACATGCATACTCTCTCTCTCTCTCTCTCACACACACACATATACACACATACACACACACCATCTTTAAGACAACTCACTGAACCCAACAGCACCATAACAACCCCACCCTCCTTGCACGTGTGCACCCCCCACCCCACCACACTGCACACACACACACCATATTTACACTTTCTGAACCAAGAAGCACTAACACACCCTACCATTCCTTACCTTATGCTGTAGTGACACACACACACACACACACACACCATATTTACTACACTTACTGAACCCAAAAGCACTAACACACCCTACCATTCCTTACCTTATGCTGTAGTGACTAGGGTTGCAAAGGGGCTGAAAATTTCCGGAAAGTTTCCGGTAAATTTCCATGGGAAGTTAAGCTGGGGAATTTTGGAAATATTCCATATTGGAAACTTTCCATGGGAATTATGGGAATTAATGGGAATTTAGGGGAACTAACTGGGAATTAATTGTAATGTAATCGAATTGTATCATATCCAAGCATAAATATAAACAGAAGTCATAAGAAAACATCCATGCAAAATGTTTTTAACAGATATTTCAACAGATTTATTTGTAAGTAGAAAAGAACAAGTTATAATTATTTTATTGAATATTGAACATCACTTGTTTCATGGAAGAACAAAAACAGGAATGTTGGGTTAAATATTACTCATCCCCCAACCCCACTCATTCAAAAATGCACCCCCATCCAAAAATCCCCATAAAATCCTATTCAAAATGTTAAATGAAAAAAGCCCCTCTCCCTCCAAAACGTCCCATTAAACATGCAAATCTTTCTTCAAGCAATCCTCTGCATTTTTGCTCAGTCAATGGGCTCTTCCTGGGCCTCATTAACATCCAACAACATGTCCACTTCCTCAACATCCAACTCTGAGTCTTCCTCTTCAGTGTCACTTTCCAGCCTTGTTGAGGATGGCTCTGTGTCAGGCTCAAGGAGCCTTAGGTTTGCCCGAATGCCAACCAGTTTTTCCACTCTCACATTTGTGAGCCTGTTGCGAACCTTTGTGTGCGTGTTCCCAAACAGGGACCAGTTGCGCTCGGAGGCGGCTGATGATGGTGGGATTTGGAGGATGATGGAGGCTACCGGTGCGAGGGCCTCAGATGCACAAAGTCCCTTCCACCAAGTGGCTGCAGATATGTGCTGGCATGACTGCCATATTCCATCCCCTTTCCAAAGGCCTTGCTTTGTTCGATACTTTGCCAAACTGCCTAGAACTTTGCCTTTATCAAGACCCAGGTGGTCAGACATGGCTGTGATGACCACATAGGCACCGTTAATCTCTTCCCCAGAAAGTATGCCCCTGTCATATTTTGGGTCCAGCATGTACGCTGCTGCATGCACCGGCTTCATGCAGAATTCCCTCCGCTTTTCCAATGACTTGACCACAGCAGTTTCCTCTGCTTTCAGTAGTAGGGAAGTGGGCAGGACTGTCTGTATTTCTTCTTTGAGTTCTGCAAAAAGCCACTGGACATCTGATAGGATTGCACCATCACCCTCTATCTTCGCTATTGCTGCTGCAATAGGTTTGAGGATTTTCTGACTGCTAGACACTCTTTCCCAGAACACATCATCTAAGATGACCTTCTTTATGTCACTGTCGATGCCTGCAGACGCGGATATGGCCATCTCTTGCAGAGACTCCTTTCCCTCCAGAAGGCTGTCAAACATGATAACAACGCCACCCTTGTACTCTTGTTCTTTTCCTTTTTTCCATTGTTTTCAGTGCCATTATATCTTTTAGGAGAAGATTGAGTGTATGGGCAGCACAGCCAATAGTAGTTAGATGAGGGTAGGTCTCCTCCACATGTGCCCAGGCAACCTTCATGTTGGCTGCGTTGTCAGTGACCAGTGCAAACACCTTATCTGGTCCAAGGTCATTGATGATCACTTTCAGCTCATCTGCAATGTATTGGCCTGTTTTCCTTTGTGTCTACACTCTTGTAGAACACAGGCTGAGGAGTGGTGACTA
>NC_055964.1:37321808-37326808 GCF_018492685.1 Alosa sapidissima | reverse complement strand
CATATTCTTGTGATGGTAGTTTATTGTGGTAGTTTATTGTGGTTATTCAATAGAAGAAGGTTTTGTCCCAAAAACTACTGTGTTGATGTTTGTTGTCCCCAATGTGTGAAAGTAACTTCTAGGAGAAAGTCTTGGTTTATTTTAGAGGAGCTCCAATTGTCCATTTGTTAATCAATACCACCAGCTTACTGACTGTGTCATTACCCCCCCCCCCTCTTCACACACACACACACACGGCAGGCCCGCCGGACGTGGAGCAGGTGTGTGAGCCGAGCGTGCTCACCTGGAGTCCGAGCGCAGGGCAGGACGTGGGCAGTGTGGGCGTGGCCTCTTGCCCTCCGCAGGGCTGCATGCTGCAGCTGGAGTTCCGCCACGCGCTGCCCGCCGACGCCCTGACCCTCTGGGTCACCTACTTCTCGCCCGAGGAGACCGCCGCGCTGCCCGCCATCCACAACGTGCTGCTGCTGACCACGGCGGGCGGCCGCAACCTGTCGCTCGGCCCGCAGGACGTCTTCTGCGACGCGCCGCTGACCCTCAAGCTGCCCAGGGCGGTCCGCGACGGCCTCGAGGACATCTACGCCGTGCAGGTAGGCTTGGGAATCGGTTCCAGGTATCGGCGAGGAACCGGTTCCAAATGTTCCGATCCATCGGAATCGTACACATCCAAACGTTAACGATTCCAATACAAAGCTTTGTTTTAGAAATGTTTACTTTTTTAGAAATTTTAAAGTATTTAAATTGCCCCTTGGGGACAAATAAAGTGCTTTGAATTGAATTGAATTGAATTGAATTGTATTCAACTTCTGTATTGTTATTGCACACTTGATATTCATTCTCTAAAACCACTTTAAATTAGACATTAAAAGCCAACAACTCTCAAAGCCATCCTATAAGTGATAAGGAATCGCATCGATATCGATGATTTCTTAACGATGCCCATCCCTACGTGTGTGTGTATATGTATATGTGTGTGTGTGTGTGTGTGTGTGAGTGAATCAACAATGGCATCGATATGGATGACTTCTTAACAATGCCCATCCCTACGTGTGTGTGTGTGTGTGTGTGTGTGTGTGTGTGTATATGTATATATGTGTGTGTGTGTGTGTGTGTGTGTGAGTGAATCAACAATGGCATCGATATGGATGACTTCTTAACAATGCCCATCCCTACGTGTGTGTGTGTGTGTGTGTGTGTGTGTGTGTGTATATGTATATATGTGTGTGTGTGTGTGTGTGTGTGAGTGAATCGACAATGGCATCGATATGGATGACTTCTTAACGATGCCCATCCCTACGTGTGTGTGTGTGTGTGTGTGTGTGTGTATATGTGTGTGTGTGTGTGTGTGAGTGAATCGACAATGGCATCGATTTCTTAACGATGCCCATCCCTACGTGCAGGTGTTCACCATGGAGCAGCACCTGGAGATCGACGGCGTCATGATGGCCTCGGGCCCCGATTGCCCGCTGTGCCGCGCCTGCCGACCGCTACGCTACCGGCTGCTCCGCCAACCGCCCTTCAGCCACGCCCCGCACGGGGTACTCGTGGAGGACGGCAACCGGAGATACGTGGACAGGTGAGGGTGTAGACCCAGACAGGTGAGAGTGTGGACCCAGACAGGTGAGAGTGTGGACCCAGACAGGTGAGGGTGTGGACTCAGACAGGTGAGGGTGTGAGGGTGTGGACCCAGACAGGTGAGAGTGTGGACCCAGACAGGTGAGGGTGTGGACCCAGACAGGTGAGAGTGTGGACCCAGACAGGTGAGGGTGTGGACTCAGACAGGTGAGGGTGTGAGGGTGTGGACCCAGACAGGTGAGAGTGTGGACCCAGACAGGTGAGGGTGTGGACCCAGACAGGTGAGAGTGTGGACCCAGACAGGTGAGGGTGTGGACTCAGACAGGTGAGGGTGTGAGGGTGTGGACCCAGACAGGTGAGGGTGTGGACTCAGACAGGTGTGGGTGTGGACCCAGACAGGTGAGGGTGTGGACCCAGACAGGTGAGTGTGTGGACTGGACTCAGACAGGTGAGGGTGTGGACTGGACTCAGACAGGTGAGGGTGTGGACCCAGACAGGTGAGGGTGTGGACTCAGACAGGTGAGGGTGTGGACTCAGACAGGTGAGGGTGTGAGGGTGTGGACCCAGACAGGTGAGGGTGTGGACTCAGACAGGTGAGAACTGAGATAGGAGGTAGCAGGACAGGTAAGTGTCCATACTAACTGGTTCTGGTTATACTGTAGGTAAGAAGATATAGGTCATCATAGGTGAGTGGAGTGGAGGTGGGCAGAGAGACAGTTGCGGGTAAGCAGGCTGCTCAGGTGGGCAGTTGCAGGTAAGCAGGCTGCTCAGGTGGGCAGTTGCAGGTAAGCAGGCTGCTCAGGTGACCCAGGTGATGGCAGAGACAAGGCAGCTGAGATACCTGCCTGGCTTTGTCCACCATGGGCCTCCCTGCTGCAGGACTTGACCCCCCGTCACACACACACACACACACATACACACACGCAGACACACACACACACACACACACAGACACACACACACACACACACACACACACACACACACACACACACACACAGACACACGCACACACCACACACACACACAGTAAGTGTCTACTGGGGGTGAGTACAGGCATCGGGACAGAGTCATCCCTTTCTTACTGTACCCCTGCCCCCCTCACACACACACACACACACACACACACACACGAGTCAACACAGCACACACTGGGTGTCTTATCACTTGAGAAACGTCGCCAGAGGCAAGAGAGTCAGCAGTTAGATGCCTGCAGTTTGGTGTGGAATAGTACTGAATAGTGTCAACAATTGCTTTTAGTGTACAATTGAAATGCATCAAGATGGTGTGTGTGTGTGTGTGTGTGTGCTTTCCTATGTGTGTGTATGTGTGTGTGTGCTTTCCTATGTGTGTGTGTGTGTGTGTGTGTGTGTGCTTTCCTATGTGTGTGTTTGTGCTTTCCTATGTGTGTGTGTGTGTGTGTGTGTGTGCTTTCCTATGTGTGTGTGTGTGTGTGTGTGTGCTTTCCTATGTGTGTGTGTGTGCGTGCTTTCCTATGTGTGTGTGTGTGCTTTCCTGTGTGTGTGTGTGTGTGTGTGCTTTCCTATGTGTGTGTGTGTGTGTTTTCCTATGTGTGCGTGCATGTGTGTGTTTGCTTTCCTATGTGTATGTGTGTGTGTGTATGCGCTTTCCTATGTGTGTGCTTTCCTATGTGTGTGTGTGTGTGTGTTTTCCTATGTGTGCGTGCATGTGTGTGTGTGCTTTCCTATGTGTGTGCGCATGCATGCGTGTGTGCGCTTTCCTATATGTGTGTTTGTGTGTGTGTGCGTGTGTGTGCGCTTTCCTATGTGTGTATGTGTGTGTGTGTGTGTGTGTGTGTGTGTGTGTGTATGTGCGCTTTCTTATGTGTGTATGTGTGTGTGTGTATGCGCTTTCCTATGTGTGTGTGTGTGTGTGTGTGTATGCGCTTTCCTATGTGTGTGTGTGTGCTTTCCTGTGTGTGTGTGTGTTGGGAGTGGGACAGTAGTGGTGTGTGTGTGTGTGTGTGTGTGTGCGCTGTCCTATGTGTGTGTGTGTGTGTGTGTGTTGGGAGTGGGACAGTAGTGGTGTGTGTGTGTGTGTGTGTGTGTGTGTGTGTGTGTGTGTGTGTGTGCGCTGTCCTATGTGTGTGTGTGTGTGTGTGTGTGTGTGTGTTGGGAGTGGGACAGTAGTGGTGTGTGTGTGTGTGGGGAGTGGGACAGTAGTGGTGTGTGTGTGTGTGTGTGTGTGTGTGTGTGTGTGTGTGTGTGGGGAGTGGGACAGTAGTGGTCGGAGACTCCTGTGTGTGTGTGTGTGTGTGTGTGGGGAGTGGGACAGTAGTGGTGTGTGTGTGTGTGTGTGTGGGGAGTGGGACAGTAGTGGTGTGTGTGTGTGTGTGTGTGTGTGTGTGTGTGTTGGGAGTGGGACAGTAGTGGTGTGTGTGTGTGTGTGTGGGGAGTGGGACAGTAGTGGTGTGTGTGTGTGTGTGTGTGTGTGTGTGTGTGTGTGTGGGGAGTGGGGCAGTAGTGTGTGTGTGTGTGTGTGTGTGTGTGTGTGTGTGGGGAGTGGGGCAGTAGTGGTGTGTGTGTGTGTGTGTGTGTGTGTGTGTGTGTGTGTGTGCGTATGTGTGTATGTGTGTGTGTGTATGCGCTTTCCTATGTGTGTGTGTGTGTGTGTGTGTGTGTGTGTGTGGGGAGTGGGACAGTAGTGGTGTGTGTGTGTGTGTGTGTGTGTGTGTGTGTGTGTGTGTGGGGAGTGGGACAGTAGTGGTGTGTGTGTGTGTGTGGGGAGTGGGACAGTAGTGGTGTGTGTGTGTGTGTGTGTGTGTGGGGAGTGGGACAGTAGTGGTGTGTGTGTGTGTGTGTGTGTGTGTGTGTGTGTGTGTGGGGAGTGGGACAGTAGTGGTGTGTGTGTGTGTGTGTGTGTGTGGGAGTGGGACAGTAGTGGTGTGTGTGTGTGTGTGTGTGTGTGTGTGTGTGTGGGGAGTGGGACAGTAGTGGTGTGTGTGTGTGTGTGTGTGTGTGTGTGTGTGTGGGGAGTGGGGCAGTAGTGGTGTGTGTATGTGTGTGTGTGTGTGTGTGTTGGGAGTGGGGCAGTAGTGGTGTGTGTGTGTGTGTGTGTGTGTGTGTGTGTGTTGGGAGTGGGACAGTAGTGGTGTGTGTGTGTGTGTGTGTGGGGAGTGGGACAGTAGTGGTGTGTGTGTGTGTGTGTGTGTGTGTGTGTGTGTGTTGGGAGTGGGACAGTAGTGGTGTGTGTGTGTGTGTGTGGGGAGTGGGACAGTAGTGGTGTGTGTGTGTGTGTGTGTGTGTGTGTGTGTGTGTGTGTGGGGAGTGGGGCAGTAGTGGTGTGTGTGTGTGTGTGTGTGTGTGTGTGGGGAGTGGGGCAGTAGTGGTGTGTGTGTGTGTGTGTGTGTGTGTGTGTGTGTGGGGAGTATGTGTGTATGTGTGTGTGTGTATGCGCTTTCCTATGTG
>NC_055964.1:37311808-37316808 GCF_018492685.1 Alosa sapidissima | reverse complement strand
TCCCCTTGAGTTGAACAATTGATTTTTACCTTTCTCCAGTTCATCCAGCCGTTCTCTGAGTCTGGCGATACCACTTTTAGCTCCAGCCTAGCATAGATCATTGAATATTAAACCATTAGCATGTCGCCTGCTAGCATCACATTTAAAAGTGACTAAGATTTCCGGTAATTTTCCTATTTAAAACTTGTCTCCTCTCAAGTTAGAAAGTGTAATAAGACCAACGGAAAACGGAAACGTACCAATTTTCTAGGCTAATTTGATGGAATGGAACTATACTGTCATTCCAGTGTAATAATCAAGGAACACCATTCGCGCAGCATCATGCAGCCCCGTAGGCTAACTTCCAGCAACAAGGTTAAGCTGCAGCAGACAAATTGGTTAATGACTGGATTATTACGCCTGACATTTGCGGGCGGGGGCGGGACCTAATGTTTCAGATGCGGGCGGGGGCGGGACTAAAAATGGCACATTATTGCGGGAGCAGGCGGGAGCGGGGCAGAATGTTGTGGGAGCGGGCGGCCGCAGGACTGAAAAATCTGTCCCGCGCAGACCTCTACCTTAATGTTATCTTAGACTTTTTCAGATGTACTGAATTACTTGTTACAGACCTCTAGTTGGCCGTTCAGTGTTTGCAGTCCAAAAAAAACCTCTGGTGTTCAAACACCTGCTTCTGTAAATGGGAAACTAACACAATGGCTAAGGAGCTGGGCTAGCATTAGGGTTGCCCACTTCCTCAACCCCATATGAGGAACACTTCACTTCAAATTTTGTTGTTCTCATGATTTCCTTTTAAAAGTTTCTTATATTAAAAAGGTGAAATTAATTACCAAAAGCCAGCTGAAAACTTCCACCCTCTCTCCCTCTCGTTCCCAATTAAAACGAGTAGCATAACGTTCAAGTTAGATCTGCTGCATAATAGAGAGACTGAGAGGACCCAAAAAGTATCATCCTTATGTAAGATGCTGTTGCTGCATTTTGACATTGTAATCATTCTCTAAGAAGAGGGAAAAGCAGTTTGCAGTAAAACTTCTCTGGTTAAATTGTGGTGCCCCTTCTGTCCCTTGGTGCCCTGCGCACAGTGCGAGATGCGCGTGGTAGCAGCGGCACTGGACACTTTGTTCCAGGTGCGTTTACAGTAGCGTACTATTGACAAGTTAACAAGGCCGATGAGCTGTGATTGAAAATCGGGAGTGGTGCTGTCCCTGACGGGACAAATCAAAATCACCCAAAATACGGGATGTCCCGCCCAATTCGGGACGGTTGGCAACCCTAGCTAGCATGCAGTAGCATAGTGGCTAAGGAGCTGTGCTAGCATGCAGTAGTAGCGTAGTGGCTAAGGAGCTGGGCTAGCATGCAGTAGTAGCGTAGTGGTTAAGGAGCTGGGCTAGCATGCAGTAGTAGCGTAGTGGCTAAGGAGCTGGGCTAGCATGCAGTTATAGCGTAGTGGTTAAGGAGCTGGGTTCTGTTCTGTTCTTGTCTAAAGTTTGAAAAGTTTGTGAGATGCAGGCACAGACTAATGACTCTGGTGCAAACACACAGATGCTCAGACACACACACACATATAGACTAATGACTTTGGGTACAGACACACACACACAGACTAATGACTCTGGGTACAGACGCACAGGGTGCAGACACACAGAGACACAGACTGTGTAATGACTCTGGGTACAGACACAAAGGGTGCAGATACACACAGACACACACTGTGTAATGACTCTGGGTGCAGACGCACAGACACAGACTGTGTAATGACTCTGGGTGCAGAAAGGGCTCAGCCTGCTAGGTCTGGCGTGCAGATTTATGCTCCGGATTTGGTTGAGCCAGGCTATGTTCTTGGAAGCTAAGTGAGAGGCCTGATCAGCTGGCTCTGCCTCCAGGAAGTCAGTAATTCAGTCCTCACTCGCATGTGTATCCCGCCATGGCTGTGGGTTTGGGGAACAGAGAACAGGGCTCAGGGCAGCAAGAGAGAGGAGAACTCTGCTGTGTTCTGTTCTGTTCTGTTCCGCTGTGTTCTGCTGTGTTCTGTTCTGTTCTGCTGTGTTCTGTTGTGTTCTGCCAGTTCACAGCTTTTCTGAACTAGTTCAAGTTCAGTTCATACATGCTCAAAGTGAACAGTTCATGTTCAAAGTTCACAATTTTAATTCTGAACTAGTTCAAAGTTCAGTTCATTTTACTTTTTTCGTGAGATATTCAAATAAATATTTTTTTCACACTACAAGCTAGAAATAACTTCTTTGAAGCTGCTCATTGTAGACATTTGCTCATGACACTGCAATTGTGGGTTTCTTACCAGGTGATGAAACTTGCAGCAGTACAGACAAGGTAGACCAGTCTCTGTGCCATCACTTCCACTAGCCTTTTTTTTTTAAATTGCAGCGCTTTCTCTCACTTTCGTCATTGGTCTGTCCCTCTCTCTCTCGCTCCTCCAGCCCTCGGCGCTCTCGTCGTTGCCTGCTACGCGGCGTTGCTATGCCTACCCCGCTCTGCTGCAATTCATCACGGGTAACGTTGTGCGGAAGCCAGTATGCTATTCAACTATTCTCAGCCGGACACTACGTTGCCCGCAATGCATTGCGCACACAATGTCAAAACCATTTCTGTCTGGTGATACATGATTTAAGCGGCACCAGCGAGAATACAGGAGGGAGGAACTTTCTCTCGTTGCGTTTCAAAAGAGAAAACAGATGTCACTCAGTTTTCAACGGAAAACAAATTCCAACGTTCATTTACAGTGATGTCTGCCGTTCATGACACATAATGTGAACTAATTCACGTTCAAGTTCTTTATTAAAAAATGTGTTGCGTTCAGTTCAACGTTCACGAAAAAATGAGCGTGTTCAATGAACGCGTTCTTTTGAACTCGTTCACGCACAACACTGGTTCTGTTCTGTTGTGTTCTGTAGTGTTCTGCTGTGTTCTGTGCTGTTCTGCTTTTTTCTGTTCTGTTCTGCTGTGTTCTGTTGTGTTCTGCTCCGTTCTGCTGTGTTCTGTTGTGTTGTGTTCTGTTGTGTTCTGGTGTGTTCTGTTCTGTTCTGTTGTGTTCTGCTCTGTTATGCTGTGTTCTGTTGTGTTGTGTTCTGTTGTGTTCTGCTGTGTTCTGTTCTGGTGTGATGCTCTGTTCTGCTGTGTTCTGTTGTGTTGTGTTCTGCTCTGTTCTGCTGTGTTCTGTTGTGTTCTGTTCTGTTCTGTTCTGTTGTGTTCTGTTCTGTTCTGTTTTGGTGTGTTCTGTTCTGTTCTGTACAACAGTACAACAGCTTACTGTGTAAACTATTAGAAGATTTTTCAGTACAACAGCTTGTCTGATTTTATAGGATCTCCCTTTGTATCTGTCTACTTTGTATCTATCTAATGGTCTTTGTATTTATCTAATGGTCTTTGTATCTATCTAATGGTCTTTGTATCTATCTAATGTATCTATCTGCTTGGACAGGCCAGCCCCTCTCTTTGCTTCTATATGTCCGGCATCTTTAACGTGATGCTGCTGGGCCTGTTTGGACCCTACGGGTCATACTTGTCTTTTGGACACACACTACGGGTCATACTTGTCTTTTGGACACACACTACGGGTCATACTTGTCTAAGCTTTGCTGGTTGCTGACCTGAATCTCTCAACATGAACCCCCAGGTAGCCATCTGAACTCTGGAAAGATATTGCTACAGGTGTACAGGTGTGTGAGAACAGGTAGCCATCTGAACTCTGGAAATATATTGCTACAGGTGTACAGGTGTGTGAGAACAGGTAGCCATCTGAACTCTGGAAAGATATTACTACAGGTGTACAGGTGTGTGAGAACAGGTAGCCATCTGAACTCTGGAAAGATATTGCTACAGGTTTACAGGTGTGTGAGAACATGTGCAAACACACCACCCACAAAAAAGTTTGAGAGCTGTGACCGCAAACAAAAATCAGACAGTGTTATTTGGACTCGCCGATGTTTTCAGACACGGAAACGCTGAGTAAATCAGGGTGTGAGTCTCCTTCAGGCTTCAGGATTTTCGTCTGAAAAGACAATAAACATTTAGCTGCTGATTCATTAGTCTCACATGAGAGAATATGGCCTACAAGAGTACTTAGCGCCCGTAAGTTACGAAAGGCTGTAGTCCTCCAGCGGCCACTGGGCTGTCCCAGTCGTGATTGTACGTGCCTGTCATGAAAGATGCAATTGTTGTTTGTGCGCCTTGGTAGTTTGTTTTTGTTCTGAAAAGACACCAAGGGTACGAAGGATGTTCCAACCTGGATTAACATCAAGCCTGGGGCTAGACAGCACAGCAGTGAGTGGCAATCCGTCAGACTTGTCCTTGTCTTCAAATGAATTACCAGATGTTTGGAAATCAGCCCATGTGCTCCCCCTGCTGAAAGTGGGGGACCCCTCCATTCTTGACAATTACCGCCCAATCTCTAAATTGTCTGTACTTGCAGAGGTCCTAGAGTCTTTAGTAAATACCCAACTTAAGGGCTTCCTGCAAAACCATAACACCTTTTTTCCTGGCACAGTCAGGCTTAAGGGCAAAGCATAGCACCATTACTGCAGCTACCAAGGTGCTTGATGACATCATCTGTGACCTTGACAACAAGATGAGCTGTGCTGCCCTGTTCATCGACTTGTCAAAGGCCTTTGACACAGTTGATCACTGTATCCTGCTCAAGAGGTTCCGGGACATTGGCTTGGGCATTAAGGCAGTTGAGTGGTTCGAAAACTATCTTGCCAACAAACTCAAACTGTAGTTGTCGATGGGCATAGTTCTGCTGCTCTGGGGGTCCGGCGAGGTGTCCCTCAAGGGTCTATCCTTGGTCCGGTCCTATTTACCATTTATATAAACACCATCGCCTCTGTTGCAGATGATAGCAAAATACACAGTGCAGACGACACAGTTCTATATTGTTCCGCCCCTACCCTTACTCAAGCTTATCAATCGTTGCAGCAGTCTTTTAATTTATTACAGGCCACCTTCACTGAACTTAGACTGGTATTAAATGCTGGTAAAACTAAGGTGAT
>NC_055964.1:37301808-37304308 GCF_018492685.1 Alosa sapidissima | reverse complement strand
AATAAGAAGCGCACGCTTAAAACGTCCATGTTAAACAACGAACAAATGAGTGAGGCGGTTCAAACATGGCCAGGCCCAGGCAGACTAGCCTTAAAAGTTTTTTCAGAGGCCAGACGCAATGGATGATGATAAATTGGTAACTTCTGAAGCCTCAGATGTCCGGTTAACACCACCACCAGATACAGGGGCAGACCTGCTATTAGGCATGGTCAGGAAATTGCCTGGGGCCTCGGTCACCAGAGGGCCTCGTCATCCCCGTATCGTATTTCGTTTTTTTGTTTTTAAATAAACGATCACCGCATCCAAACAATATATTCTAATTCAGCAATATAGTGAGAGTGGGATTGGTCATGGATATTCCCACGGGTGTTGTTCGGCCGTAGCCACGAGGCCGGAGCCCGAGTGGCGCAGGCAACAACAGCCGTGGGAATATCCATGACCAATCCCACGATCACAAGTGCTATATTGCTTTTATACAACAATTCTACCACAAACTAAATAATCTGAAAACATCCCGTTATTGTTTAAAAAAATTTAATTTCGACATCGTTCTTTCGCACCAAAAAATAGTTCCCTTTTCAGCGTCTTGGTTGCTAGGTAACCAACATTCCAGATCCCTCATTACGGGTCTTTGTGGTTTACGTGTCTTCTTGAAAGAAATGTTGAAAGTCGGGCTGAAATCACATTCATATCTAGGTTTGCTGCATGCATGTTACAAGGATGGGCCATGTCATGTAAGGGACATGGTACTGCATGCAAACATAGTCTACATTGCAGAACCACTCAACTTTATTAATTTATGGTGAATAAATGTTACACTTCTGTGCACAGCCTGACGTGACGATGCTAGCAGGTTAGCAGCGGTTAGCTAACTATGCTAACGTTAGTTATCTACAAGTCTCCTCCAAGTGACAATCATATTATACACAATGCTGGCAATGCTGAGAACAATTAGCATCCTCGTTTATCTTACTTACATTGAGTTGACTGTGTGGCTTAATCCACAGATGTGGTGAAGCACTGTTTCGTTATGGTTTGCTAAGGAGTAACCATAGACAGTAAAAGATAGGGACCCATTGCTTGAAATAGTGGAGAGCTGGGATGAGAACATTGTGTCAAATCTTCGCATTGTATCGCGGAGTGATTTATTATTAGCTGTGCAAAATCTGAGTTGAAATGTCCAGGGATATTCCAACTCATGGAACGTCTCTCGGCCAATCAGAAACAAATAAATAGTTCCATAGAACCCAATTGTTGTATAATCCATAATAAAGATTGAAAAATATATATATTTTGCCTCATGATTGCTCATAAACTCATCATAAAATCAAATGACTGCAGTCCGCTTCCTGTCACCATAGCAGCAGCTAGCTAGTCTGAACGAGGTCTTGGTGAGGTGGAGTTGAGCGATTGACAGCAGCAGAAAAGAAATTGCCTAAATTAACCAACTTATCCCACGGAAGAAAGTAATTTGGATAGTGATGCAACAACAACATCTGCTGAGCTGGGTGGTGTAGCTAATGCTAGCTGCAGCAGCAGTGGCACCGATGCACCACCACCGGCAACTCAAACTTGCACTACATATTCTTCTACTGATGATGATGATGATTATGATGTTGATCTAAGTGAAACACTGTCGAAGTCCGCACTGGTGCTGGTGGTGCTGCTACGGACACCATTTCAGTAGCAGAAGCTTTGGGTGCAAACAAAACCAGTAACGTGAGTAGCCCTAACACGATACCTAGCACTACAGTTATCAGTGACGACCCTGCGTTATGGCCAGACACCGTAAGAGATGCAGAGCGAGTTGAAATCGTTAAAAAAGGGCCTGTGCAAATGAAGAGCTTTGAATTCCCCCAAAATGCAGACAAACCACTCACGGTTCACGGTTGAACATTATTACATGACCATGAAAAATGGGAGAAAAAATAAACAGAAAATGTTCGTCTCTTCTACACATACACTTTTTAAAAGTACCAATTCTGGCCAATATTGGCATTAATTGAAGAAGACCCAGACCAAATTCCCTTAAGCTTCACTCTCTCTCACCCACCCACACAGACAGACTCTCATACATAGCCTACATAATTGTAATGCTTTCAAAGGTTTTTACTACTGTTTTTTGTCATCTATGGCAATATCATGTATAAAAACTCATGTATTTGAGTATGCCTCAGCGTCCCATTATTACAGAAAAAAGTGTGTTTTAGTTTTAGGGTTGTGGTGTGATGTGTGTGGAGGGGGGGTGCTCGAAGGGGCCTCGGGATCCTTTGCCTTGGGCCTCAAAGTGTCCAGGTCCGCCCCTGACCAGATAAAAAGCAGAAGTGTCGGGCGTGCATGTCTGTCGGAATCATGACGTTGGAAGTGGAGTTGCGGGGTTGCGACCGCTCCAAGACACTGTCATTCTCCGTGTACACTGGACATGCAACTGTGTTCTGTACCCAAAGCGTACAGCAGGCCTATGCTTTCTCTGTTTGCATATTTCGGTATTTGCAGGGTT